>NW_020799142.1:4365314-4386068 GCF_003259725.1 Athene cunicularia | reverse complement strand
TATAGAAGTATTTACAAAAAAAAAAAAAAATGCTTAAATTGTTAGAAACATATATTCAAAAAGTTGTGTCATTTTTATACATAATTATCTCAATTTCTGTCCTGTTCTGTATTGATGTTGGGAACTCGAGATATTCTCCCAGAAGCAGGAGGGAGAATTTTTTCAGAGAAGTGATGTATCAGGTGGCTAATAGATCAGAGCTCAGATCACAAGACACACTCTTAGTCCCATCAGCAAGCTGTGAGAGGTGGACATCTGGAGGGCAGCACAACTTCAGGACAATACTGGGGCTAGGGAGCATGTGCAAAAGGAGTGTGCCCTGTGAGATCAAAAGAAGAGTGGGTACACTAGCAGAAGTGTAAAAACATCTGTATAACAACAAATAGAGTTTTACTTCATAAGAAAACACACCCAACCTTTGTTCAAAATACTGCACATCAGTGCTGCAGTTCAGAATTAGTGATATTTATATCCGTCCACAGGAAATCCCATCCAAACAGTCTATATTAGCTTACAACAATATTACACTACACAGCTCATTTTTTGGGAAATGCAGGCAATCTCCTTCACATTTTCTTCTGTATTGCCCAGTGAACAAACTTAATAAGTGAGAACATATATATTGCTAAGCCCCCACCTTACTCTGCTAAATCTCTTCTGCTTCCCTCACAGGACAAAATACATGCAGAAAATTACTATTTTGTAGCTGCTAAGTGGCAGGTTGTAGTAAATTTACTTAGCACATGTGTATTAATACTCTGGATCTGGTAACAGTCATGGGAAGTCCCATGTACCTCAACAGGTTTCAAGCTTGTTCACAGCTAACTAGCGTACAGTTTTTACTGCAAATTGCCATGTCATCTTTCCTCTTCCAAATTCATTTTCATTAGTCATAAGTGCAAAATACAACACAGATGGTGGTAGTAATTTGCATAGCACCTTGAATAAAAAACAGGCTGAAGTCCAAACTCTATCACATATGTAAAATAAAATAAATAATTATTATTCAGTGCTCCAATTAGCCAGCTCATTTTTAAATAGCAGCCAAACAAGAACAACTCATCAATTCATCAAACTTATGTTTAATGCATAGCCAAATGTACCATGAAGCAAGACAAACACACTCCCAATGAACACACAGATTAACGTACCAAACCTACATAACGTTTCTTGATTGAATGATTTCCTACTCAACAAACTATCTCAATGATGTAAGTGTACCTTTTATTAAGTAAAATATTATTCACCATATCTAGAAGTAGTAAGATCTGGTGCCCAAGCAGAATATTTATTTATGCATGTATTTATGTTAATAAAAATATTAGATTCTCACCTAGACTTTGGGCATCCATTAGATAAATTTAAGAACTCCTATAGTTATAAAATACAATAATGAGAATTATTTTTTTGCAAATTTCTTCAGCCTTAGCCATCACCCATATAAAAGAAAAGTGGAGGTATATGCTAAACTCTTAACATAACTGATACTTTCAGGAACAATTAGTTCAAAGCAAATGTGTAACACAGGCAAGGAACAATTTTATCAATAAAACCATTTATCTGAAAAGCACTGCTGTATTTCAAAACTGAAAAATTCTACTTGAAAACTGCCAGGTATACTCACCATACTGACAAAACCAAAAATCTAAATGAATCAGTTGCACATTAGAGTAACCATTAGTGAATCTCACCCAGATTATCAGCATGTAACCAGAACTCATAAATTTCTGCAAATTTACTCCAAATACTAGCTAGCAGAATTCTGAAGTCCTAATCACTGACCAGAGAGCCAGTGAGATATTTACAGCAAAAAGACAGCCTTTGTCCCACAGGCCTAATTTCTAATTAAGCTGTTGACAGTTTTGCCAGAACATGATGCTGCTCAAGCAGCAGTTCCCATCACAATAAATGCACTACCCTTTTCCCAAAGAAAAGACACCTTGAAAAACCATTGTGATTAAGAAAGAGTTATACTGGAGACAAATGTTTACCCCTCACATGCAACTAAAACACTACAACCTCTGTATTGCTTTGGTTACTCCTTGATGCACAGAGAAACCCCTCACAATATCAGGAGACAGTTACAGAAGGTCCTGAGTGGACATCACACACACAGCCTGGCTCCTACTGCCTCTGCTTGAGATCCTCCATTGTAAATACATAATTCCCACTCTTCTATTTCTATGATCAGCACTTTTTGAACCACTTATTGTTTCACAGATGCCTACAGGCTGATGCAAAAGTTTGATTTCTCTTTGAATTATTCAGGTTGCTTTTCATACCTTAGAATAGATGCACAAGTAAATAGTCAAGGCTTAACGAGGAAACACAACCAGAGTGCAGCTGTCTTCCTAATAACTTCCAATAAAGTCTTCTACTGGGATGGTCTCCAGACTACAAATCCCTTCTGTGTAGAATATCATTAAAAAGAGAAGCCTCATAACTGTCAAAATATTTTCTTTATAGGCCATGTTGCAGCTTTCCTAGAGGAGCAAATAGAAAGACTTTGATGGAGAGACATTCACTGAAAGCAGACATTTTTCTGAATTGGATGTTTGCTTTCTGGAAATTTCTTCTGTGTGATAGACATTGTGACAAGTTAAACCCTATCAAAAATGGTATTCTTAGCAAGGAATTATTTGCATAAGTTTTTGTGTCAGCAGTTTTCCATTATAGCATATTTTAGAACTAATATACAGAACTGTAGCTTTTAGTACTGGCAATGATAAACTCTCAAATTATGTATGTGTCCCTGCTGTCTTATAACTTTCTGGTAAATCTAATGAACTTCTTTAAACAGACCCACAGCAAACTCTCCTGCTATTCCACCAGAAGGTTTACTAATTTTCATCAGGTAATGACCACCACAAGTAGGACAAAATTAGGGCTGGGTTTTCAGCCAAATATCTGTGAAAAAAATATTATAATCATGTTCAATGAAATATTTAGTGAACTTGTATCAATTGCAACAGATAGCTTTGAAGAAACAAAATTCAAAGCATTAATTTCAAAAGGCAGAAATATTTTTTTTTCTTTTTCTCCCAAACTTTTGGAACTTACAGGATATCAAACATATTCGTTTATTGACCCTGTTCAAGACAACTGTTGTGCTATTCACAAAAGCATACATGCCTTGTGGACACCTTGCATACATAAACTATAATGTACTAATGAACTCAGAACTTCTATCTAGTCAAATATCTACAAAACACACATAAAAAACCAACCAAAGAAACAAAAAACCCAACCAAAACCCAAGCAAAAACAAACTAAACACCCACAAAACAAAAAAATCCAAACCAACAACTAAACAAAAACAAACCACAAAAGAGCAGATCTGTGTAGGGAATATAAAGGAAAACTAAACATAAATCTTCTGAGTCCTTGTTTTAACTTGTAGGAGAAATCCTGCTGCAGAACTAGGTACCATAACAAGAATTTGGGTTATATAATCTGAAGCACCTTAAGATCCAGATTCAATCCAATTTGCTTTAATTTATGCCCCATTTGCTCTTGTGTATGATTATCTCCTAGACAGAATCAGTCTGTATCATGTGTGCCACCCAGAATTCAAGAACAGAAAAATCTGCAAATTGTACATCACCAGTGGCTTTCTCAAAAAAAAAAAAAAAAAAAAAAAAAAAATACATACATTTACTCTTTCAAAATGAGGGGAAAGGTGAGGAAGGACACAACCTTGTGAAAGTCAAATAACAGACCAAAGGATTTTCGGAAAAATTATGCTTGACTCAAAAATATATTTGGTGTCATCTGCTGTACAAGCTGGCTTCCATTCTAAATGCTTAGATCTGTGTAGCACTGGATACCCACTGTGAGAATCACAAAAGCACTTCTAAGAAGGTCACGAGACATTCCACATCAGCTGTAGTAAGAACATACAGCTATGTGTAATGGGCCCCAGGAGAAATGGAAAGAAACCTTCTTCACAATATACACTCTAACTGCTGCCTCCTAAGTATCTGGTTTATGTCTCTAAATATATTCAAGTACAATTATGGTTATGTATGCCTGAAAAACCTTTAGTTATAGCTGCAGCAGAAGCCAGTGTTATGAAGCTGATTACCATATATAGTACTTGTGCGAATACACACAAAGTATTTAATAATTTTAAAACCTTTCACATAATTGAGTCCTTGCAAGCAACAATGTTATAATGACATTGAATTTCACCCCAAGGTTATTGATATATTCTTCATCCGAACAGAAAGCCATTGTAGTAGGCAATCCACAGGCTTCAAAAAATAGGCTTCAAATCCATCTTTCCCACCTCCAGAGCACAAGAGCATAGTGATCCTGGCTAGTCCACCCTATCCTCAGCAGAGACCTAGCATGACTGCCCATGCCCCTTATACTCATCCTCTCTAGTCTATGCCAAGCAGACTGCAGTTTACATACATGTTTAAGATACTATAAATTTCTGTGTGATGTTTGAGTTTAGGGCTACTTTTACAATATTAGATTATTTCAGCTAGAGTAGCAGCTGACAACACTTTGGAGAGACTATCCTGCCAGACATGGTGTGAAAGCAAAAATAGAAAGTAAATCTTAATGAAAGTATTTTATATTGTAAGTTTTTAATAAATCATAATAGATCTAAATTTCTTGGCTTTTCACCTCTCTTCCCATGGTTCTCTGAATGGATTTAGTTTGTTATTTCATGCCAAAAAATGAGAATCTTAAGGAGCTGTGGATGAGCTTTATGAAAAACACATATTTTTCAATATATTCTTGCCATTTATATGACAGTATTAAAAAGAAATAATCAAAAACCCCAAACCCAAAAAACCCAACCATGATAATATAGAGAAATAATTAAATTAAACCCATGAAGCTACACTAATAATCATCTGACTATTTTGATTGAAAGCTTTTTTCCTTTTATGATAGAAGGGATGGATAGCAGTTGCTTTTCAGTGAAAGAGTGAGATTGCTTGACAAGAGACATAGTCAGTAAGCAAGTCATATGTTCTTATTTAAGACTTATGTGCAAAGGGAAATAACAGAATGAAATATTATGCCAGTTGGTGTTTAAACATGCAATGTCATGATCCTGGGAATATCAAATTAAACTGTAAAGAATAATTGAAAATTACACAATACAGCTTTGAGAGAAAATAGTAGCATCATAACAGGCTATGCAAGCAATTTAATACTGCTGCTGCCATTACTTCATAAATTTTATAGTCATTATGGAGATCTATTGATGTCAGATCCTGAAGACCAAGAAAAAGTCTGAAGATAAGATTGGCCAAGTGTTGGGAAGAGAAGCTGATTTATTTCAAAAGTGCAAAAAGTATATTGGATATGCATATTCTTATTTCACAGTAATGGCAGTTCTCATGCTGTACATGACATTTATGCAAAAAAAGCAGGGGAAAACTTCATATTTCAATTTTTATCTCAACTCGGACTGAACTGTGAATTTAGCTTGTGCATTTCATACAAACAGTGGAACAACTTATTCAGTTAACAATGATTCCTTTTTTTTTTTTTTTTCCAGAAAAACTGCAAACCAAGTGGCTTTTAGCCTGATGATGCATATTAGAACATGAGCTGTAAAAGTCTACTTTATATAGTGTCTTTTACCTCGGATTTGTATATGCAGTTTAGCAACTCTGCTCAGTAATTCAAATTTAGAGCAAATGAGTGGCTGGTTAAAGGCTACAAAGATTCATGGTCTTAGATAATTATAGACATCTGAAAGCTGAGCATCTCATGTAAGCTAGTTGAGTGGGGTCCTTCCATAACCAGTAAAGTAGCCATCCTTGAATGGGAACACATTCTACCATCCTGTTCCACAACCTGAATCCTACTCTGGGAATACATATTATACTCCACTTATTGTAGAAGTATTGGTCCCTAACTTTTACATGGTTACAATTAGATGATAGCAACCCTATTTCATCTCTTAAGGAAAGGAGCTCATAGACAGAGCTTTAAACTAGATTTGAAGGGGGAAGGGGGCAAAACATCAGCCCATCTGAAGTGCATGTATACCAATGCACACAGCATGGGTAACAAACAGGAGGAGCTTGTAGCTGTGATAAAACAGGAAAATTACGATATTGTTGCTATTACGGAAACATGGTGGGATGTCTCCCATGAGTGGAGTGCACTAGTTGATGGCTATAAGCTCATTAGGAGGGACAGACAGGGAAGGAGAGGTGGTGGGGTGGCTCTGTAATGTTAAGGACTGTTATAATTGCTTTGAGCACAGGTGTAGTGAAGGCAGGGTGGAGTCTCTTTGCATTAGAATGAGGGGGAAGGCCAACAGGGCAGATGTTGTAGTAGGAGTCTACTACAGGCCACCCAACCAGGACAGAGAGATGGGCGAGATATTTTATAGGCACTTAGGTGAAATCTCACGATCGCTTGCCCTTGTTCTTGTGGGCTACTTTAACTTCCCAGACATCTGCTGGAAATACAGCACGGCAGAACGAGACTGGTCCTGGAGATTCCTAGAATGTGTGGGAGAAAACTTCCTGAGGCAGCTGGTGAGTGACAAACCAGAGAAGGTGCCCTGATGGATCTCCAATTTGTGAACAGAGAAGGACTGGTGGATGACGTGGAGGATGGAAGCCAACTAGGGCACAGCGATCATGAAATAATAGAGTTCTCTATTCTTAGAGAGTTCAGGAGAGAGCTAAACAGGACTGACATCCTGGACTTCAGAAGGGCTGACTTTGTCTTGTTTAGGCACCTGCTTGAAAGGATCCCCTGGGAGACTCTCCTGAAGGGTATAAGGGCCAAAGAAGGATGGGCAGTCTCCAAGAAGGAAGTGTTAATGGCTCAGGAGCAGGCGGTCCCCACGTGCACTAAGAGAAGCCGATGCCAGAGAAGACCACCCTGGCTGAACAGGGAGCTTTGGCTGCAACTCAGGGAGAAAAGGAGAGTTTACAGCCTTTGGGAGAAGGGGCTAGACACTCACAGTGGCTGTGAGGTTATGCAGGGTGGAAATCAGAAGGGCTAAAGCCCAACTGGAAATTAACTTGGCCTCTGCAATCAAGGATAACAAGAAATGTTTCTATGTCAGTAGCAAAAGAAAGTCCAGGGAGAGTCTCCATCCCATGTTAGATGCAGGAGGAAATTTGGTGACGAGGAGAAGGCTGAGGTGCTTAATGCCTTATTTGCCTCAGTCTTTAGTAGCGAGGTTACTTGTATTGATGAAATCCAGCCTCCTCAGCCAGAAGACAGAGACTGGGAGAATGACCCTCCTGCAATCCAGGAGACAGTCAGTGACCTGCTGCATCGCACAGACACACACAAGTCTATGGGACCAGATGGGATACACCCAAGGGTGCTGAAGGAGCTGGCTGGGGTGCTCGCCAGGCCACTTTCCATCATTTACCAGCAGTCCTGGCTGACAGGGGAGGTCCTGACAGATTGGGAATTGGCTAATGTGATGCCCTTCTATAAGAAAGGTTGGAAGGATGATCCGGGAAATTACAGGCCTGTCAGCTTGACTTTGGTGCCCAGGAAGCTGATGGAGCAGCTCATCCTAAATACCATCATGCACCACATGAGGGACAACCAGATGATCAGGCCCAGTCAGCAAGGGTTTATGAAAGGCAGGTCCGGCTTGACAAACCTGATCTCCTTCTATGACAGGGCGACCTGCTTATTGGATGAGGGAAAGGCTGTGGATGTTGTCTACCTTGACTTTAGCAAGGCTTTTGACACCATTTCCCACAGCATTCTCCTGGCAAAAAAGACTTCTCTAGGTTTGGACAATCACACACTTCGCTGGGTAAAAATCTGGCTGGACAATTGGGCCCCTAGAGTTGTGGTGAACGGAGTTAAATCCAGTTGGCGGCCGGTCACGAGTGGTGTCCCCCAGGGCTCTGTTTTGGGGCCACTCCTGTTTAACATCTTTATTGATGATCTAGACGAGGGGATCGAGTGCACCCTCAGTCAGTTTGCAGATGACCCCAAGTAGGGTGGGAGTGTTGGTCTGCTCGAGGGTAGGGAGGCTCTGCAGAGAGACCTGGACAGGCTGGAGCCATGGGCTGAGGCCAACTGGAGGAGTTTCCATAAAGCCAAATGCCGGGGGCTGCCCTTGGGCCACAACAACCCCCAGCAGGGCTACAGGCTTGGGGAGGAGTGGCTGGAGAGCTGCCAGTCAGAGAGGGACCTGGGGGTGCTGATTGACAGCCGGCTGAACAGGAGCCAGCAGTGTGCCCAGGTAGCCAAGAAGGCCAATGGCATCCTGGCTTGTGTCAGCAATAGCGTGGCCAGCAGGGACAGGGAAGGGATCTGACCCCTGTACTCGGCACTGCTGAGGCCGCCCCTCGATTCCTGTGTTCAGTTTTGGGCCCCTCACTCCAAAAAGGACATTGAATGACTCGAGCGTGTCCAGAGAAGGGTAACGAATCTGGTGCAGGGTCTGGAGCACAGGTCGTACGGGGAGCGGCTGAGGGAACTGGGGGTGTTTAGTGTGGAGAAGAGGAGGCTGAGGGGAGACCTCATCGCCCTCTACAACTCTCTGAAAGGAATCTGCAGAGAGCTGGCAATGAGCCTCTTTAGCCCAGTAGAAAGTGACAGGACAAGAGGCAATGTTGTGCCAGGAGAGGTTTAGACTGGATATTAGGAAGCATTCCTTTCCAGAATGGGTTGTTAGGTGTTGGAATGGGCTGCCCAGGGCGGTGGTGGAGTCCCCATCCCTGGAGATGTTCAAGAGTAGGCTCAATGTGGAGCTTAAGGCTATGCTATAGTTGGGAACTGTGCTAGGAGTACCGTTGGATTAGATGATCTCCGGGGTTCTTTCCAATGTAAATGGTTCTGTGATTCTGTGTGAAAATAGAGAAAATGGCTTAAGATCTTATGTTTCACACAATAGATCAATGGTGGTTGTCATTTGCATATATTTGTTTCATGATTTCTCATCTCTAAAGTTATTCAAATTTTTTTTGTGCATGGAAAAAAACCACAGTAAATTCAGGTCAGGTTTGGTGTGATAACAAAAAGGCCTTTCCTAACAGATACACAATATCTTGTTGGAGAGCCAGCAAGGGACTCTGGGCTACCATCACAATGTAGTTATTCAAAGACAAGGAGGGACAGAAGAAATTACATAACAGAGAAAAAAAAATAATATCTTTCTCACTGTGTCTCTTATTCCTTCTAGTGCACATATTAAAGAATAAAGAAATAATTTTTTAAAATTGCTCCCCACCTCACTTCCTTCCAAAAATGGCTCACTGCATCTTTTCATTGAAGCAGATAGAAGGAGCTACAATTTCTGTCCAGAAAATGGCATTCACTGTTATGGCCAATAATTCTGCATCCAAATAGGAATAAAACTGCTTTCATATCAACTTATTTCTGTCATATTTGCTACCTGCCAGTGAGAAGCCAGATTTGTGAACAAGAGATTTTTGAAAATGAGACTGTCCTAAGAAGTATACAGAAATAGTACTTTCAGTTAACATAAATAGTTCTGTCAATAGAAATATGCATTATTCTGCCTGATCTTACATCCCTCTGTGTGTACCAGAAAGAGCGAGCCATTAAAGAGGGCTTTAGTCATAACAAAAGAGCTTCATGATATAACAGTACTGTGAAAAATTTAAAATTGCTATTTTGAAGTCTCCCCTGAGTGTATTAGCAAAGTTGGTGCTCATAGATGTACTGGCATTCATGACCTCAGAGACTGAAAACTGATATTAGATCCATTGAGCATCCTAACTTTTCCTTGAATACAGAATTACTAAATTCCTAGTTGAGATCCTATGGCACTTATTTGGTATATGAAGTGCTTGAAATTATTCAAGTTCCTCGACACAAGCAACAAAGAAGATGAATTCACACTACCATGTGAACACACACCTGGGATCCTTTCTTCCTCAAGAAACACACAGTCTAATGCAAAGAACAACTGAGAGACAAGGCAAGAATATACTAAGAAATGAGACCACATAGCAAGCAGACGTGTGGTTTCTACACAACAGCATCTGTTGCCACAACATCTTCAAACACTTGAATGAGAGTGTCTGAAAGATGAGAATGAAACAAGTCTCACTTGCAGAGAGCTCCTCCGAAATGTAAGTAAACATATGAGAGAAAGTGCAGTTCATGTCTTGAAATAAATCTAATAGATCAAAAATCTAATAGATCAAAAAATAAGCAAGGGAACTTGGGTGCACCTTGGATCCATCTTGGTTGTCAGAACCTCAGGAGGGGTAAAACAACTGTAAAAAAATGAAGGAAAGATTAGCTGAGAAGAGGGCAGTTATTTTGCAGTTCATCAGTATGAAGTCTCAGTGACACACTGTACAGAGTGAGGACTCCAGGAGGAGATGGCAATTTAAGGATTGATTCAATAGCAGCAAAGCAGCAAGGGAGAAATACAGCTGGTTATCAAGGAAGGTAGAAGAGTTGCCAGAACAAATGCCCAATTCAGCACTAACCACACTGTGAGACTGACAAGAGAGCAGGAGCACTGCTATAGTCACCCAGAGACAAAACAGAGCCAACAAGAGAAGACCAGGTTGCAGGCTGGCAGAGGGAAACTTTTGGAATGGAGACCCCAAAAGATAAAGATGAACTGCAAGAATATTTATGGAACATGTAAAGAGCTGAGAGAAAAGACAACATGTAGAGAGCTGAGAGGAGATGAGAAAGCATCTAAGCTAGAAGACTAGTCATCATGGAAAGACCAAGTGACAGGCATGCTGACTCATCATTTGAGCTCTCACTCAAAATGATGAGGGAACCAGTTATGATCAAAGTGTGAGGACTCAGCACAATAGGTGAGCGCAAGACCTGAATTGATGCTGCAGGATGCATAAAGGGGTAAAGGTAAAGGTCAGGGGACAGCTGAGTCAACACTGAAGCTCACCATAGAGAAGGGCTGCCAGGGAACAGAGACGGCTTCACACATTATTAAAGTAAAACAAAATTCTCCTCAAAACATGTTGCCCTGGCAAGCTGTGGAGGCAGACAGTATCAGTAGCTTTAAAGAGGGACTGGACAAATTCATAGACAACTGCATCATAAAAGATATTAATGGGAAAAGGTAGAATGCACTCTCTTTAACATCATAGTACTGGGTACATCATACTCCTCCAGTCATTCATTTGAAATATCTGGTCAAACCTTGAGAAGAAAATTTTAGTTGAATGCAGCTAAAACAAAAAGGTTTGCTATCAGCACTACAGAATATTTTTCTGCCACCTTAACTCTGGAAACTGACTGCATTATTATTTTCTGGAACTTTTAAAAGAACAAATAATTATAGCCTGAGGTTGAAAGTGGCATGAGAAATAGAGACCTCAATAAAAGAAGTTTTAGTGAGGAATCAACCAGGGCTTAAAATATCACCTGGTCTAGGTTAAAATCAGAGAAATTTCTTAAATGGTAAGTGAATTTGTTATTTTTTTTTATCCTTTGCACAGCACTTAATAAAAAGGGAGCTGCTTTTTCTGTTTAATTATTACTATATTTAATCACATACATAATCTTGCAAAACAATTGCTGCTATAAATGTTAGATTTAGCTCACTCACCTCAGGAGACCCCTGTTGTCCATGAAGGGACCAAGGTTGAAGAGAGGGAGATAAGTGTCTGGTTTCTGTGCAACTACATCAGAATGACTTTCAAGGAACATTAAGTCTGTTACTGCACACCTCTCAGGAACAATTCCAGAAAAAGAAATCACACACACAATTTTTGAAGACACATTCATCTCTCCACTGACACAGATGTGCTGGTACTGCCCTTTGACATGGAGATGGGATTACAACTTCACCTGCTGGACAGAGAAAATTAAGAAAAGAGTAAAACTAAAGGACAATACAAATAAAGACAGAGCTTGGGAGTCTAACTCTAGGATATCTTTACACAGCAGTAAGTAAGACTTCATTTTACAAATTACTACAGTGCTTAGAAGCACCTTAACCCCATTTTGTTAACCCCACAGTCCTCTGTGGGTTTAGTCCTGTGTTTGTAGAGACTTTTCTTCAGTGTGTCCAGTCCAGGTGTAAAACACAGAAGAACTGACAAATGCAAACACAGGACTGGAGAGAAACAGGATGGGGAGGAGGTCATCACAGCTAAAAAATAAATCAAGCAGTTAATTACCCAAAGCGCAAATCTAATCACGTGTTTGATCTAGTTTTTTACTTAAGCATGCAAGTTATCCATGTCTTTTTCATAATTAAACAGAGTCTTAAGTACTTCATGGACCAGAGCTTTGGTCCATGCAACGGAAGTATGAAATCTCAAGATCCTTCCATGCCTTTGCCATTGCTTTCCACCAGTTTTACAGTGAAGAAAATAGAAAACAGAAGAGCATATCTGATGAGCCCATGTTTGCCAAGAAAGAAGACTAAATAGTGGCACAAATTAGAAGTAGTTTGATAGTCAAGTATTCCTTGCAATATAACATCCGATCTCTACATTCCAAATCCAGGACATCCACCTTTTACCTCTTATTTATATACATGCATCACTCTTCGCAACTACTGTACTGGGCCCAGCCTGAAGTTGATGGATTTTCACTACTCCATTAACTGCTATGAGTCAAGGCAGTGTACTTCCAAAATTTAAATTAATCCATCTTGAAACCTTTGGGAATTACATTCTTTAAGACGGAAATTTTTACTAAGAAATGTGTAAGATAAATTTTTAAAATGCAATAAGTAAAGTTTAAGTTTTCCTATAAAGTTCTTTTTACAAGTAAGCAGTTTAAATTAAAGCCTGCAGGAGAAAGACATTTCAGTAACAAAGCTTTAAAAAGTAAGAGGAAACCTTTAATATTCTAAACAGTTTATAAATGAAGTAGCTGCATCTGTATCTCCATAACTCCAAGAATGTTTATTGCTTTACTTCTTACCTTTTGAATGGATTATATATCTGTATCTGTACTATTTCAATGGTTATTGTGGCAATGCTTTTCATTCTGCTGTGTTTCCATGCTGGCTCTCCAGCAAGCTTCACTCCCCAGTACTTAACTAACAATGTCCACGTCAACACTTTTGAAGACTTCAGTTTCTCAAGCTACTTCCTAAACCTGAATCTGGAATAGATACAAAACCTGAAGGGATAGAAATAGCAGAGCAGAAACAGAACCTCAAAGTCCAACACTGGGACCTTCCTAAAGAATCAGGAAGTTTTTCCTCTGAGAAGATTAAATAGAGGCTAAAAACCATATGCTCTAGGGCTATATATGTTTTGAAGCAGCTTTTTAGACATCTTGTATTCACACAGTGATCATGATGTTCCCCTTCCTCCACTGCAAACTGATAAAACTTCTGGGAAACCAAGGTGCAAGGAGTGGCTGATATGTCACTGCATCAGGACATGAGCCAAAAGTTTATGTAGACCTGGCCATGGAGAAATGCTCTGAGGTCTAGACACATGGAGAGGAAATTCTGACATATTTTAATAATAATGGGCCCAAAACATCGCAACTGATGAAGTGAACAGCTGTAACCAAGATGCCAGGTCTACAAGTGGGAACATCCTGGAATTTCACCCCAAAGTCAGCAAAAATCAATGTGATTTACACAAAACATGTCTCCAAGAAAAACTAAGGGAAAAAGTGCAACTAGGCCTTTAACAAGGACAGACCCTTACCTGGGAAATACAGAAAAAGACAGATAGTCGGGGGGGGGGGGAAATAATGGCAAGTTGTTTTCCTAATGTTTTCTCAGTGCCTCAGCATTAAAAGACAAGTATTTTTCTTCTAGGTTGTTTTGCACTCAGTCATTGACTTTTCCAGGGGATTTTAAGAATGCTGTAGAGGTGACATCTATATATACTTTCTCATGTGCAGTGGAGAAAGCTGCACAGATAAGAAGATAAAAGATTTAGAGGTCTATAAGGAAAAAAATCAAGATGCTAAAAGAGAACAAACCTGAGGGAAGAAAGAATACTTCGGAGTTGATTGAAAGTGGTTTCAGCACTGACCAGAACTAGCAGCAAGCAGAAGAATGAATAAACAAATGAAAGGAAACAGGAAGGGAACTGGCATGGAGGAATATTTACCATCAAAACAGTTTTAAAGAAAAATTTTCTCTTTTCTCAGTTTCTGTGTTTCTGACCATGAAGAAAAACCCGTCACGCATTTCCTAATCAGCTCTCATGCACAAAGCCAGAACAATAGCTCTCTATCTCAAGAAAAGTCTAAATCACAATCTCTCTTAGAAGCCAAAGCCAAGAATAAATTTGTGCATCTAGGTCAATTTTCCTGAATTTAATCTGCAGAGTATCTGTAGTGGTCAGCTCCTTCATAAAGCTAAAGAAATCACAAAACAGATAAAATATATGTTAGTTTCAAATGCATTATAGCAAGCTAGGATTTAGGAATTCAGGACTGATAATACTGGTCCAAAACTTATTTGTGACCACAATCACTGGAGACAGTAGTTCAAAACAAGTACATACATCTGTGAACAGCTCAGAATATATAAGGTCATATTCTACCTAAATATGGTTTAAGTTCTGGTAGCTAAAGTCTCTTACTGACAAAATGCTTTCAAATATACCTCAGCTTTTACAAGACATGTGATTGATATTGTGATCAGAAAGTTGAGGATGTAACAAATATATTAGCAACAAGTTGTCCTCTTTCATTCAGGGATTACAGTCCTTGTGAATTCCAGGAATGTAATCATCCTTCTGTTATAAACTGTCATCATCAATACTAGGCAGAGGTATCAGGAAAGCAGCAGGAGGCTAGATAAGAGTGTTATGATAGAAATCTGGAATCACATTCACTTGAAAAACATAAGGGTGACAAGGTAGATCTGGACAAGCACTCGTCATGGAATTAAGTTCTTTCACAATTAAAATTAGGCATGTAATTGCACATACATTAACATACCTCCCGGAAGTACTTCCAGAAGTTTTGCCTTGGTAAACAGTATCATCAGCTGCACTTACTGCCATGTTCTTGTTTAAGAGTTAAGTTGTATCTGTCATTAATTAAAGTGTATAGGCAGGAAGGTGGATAAAATACTCAGGTCTTCCAAAAGTACTGTCAAGAGATTGAAAAATAGAAAAGTAAAATCTGCTATGATACTACCTTATCTCCTAGAATCATCTCCTACTCTTACAAGAAGATTCCAACTTCATAGATAACATGCATATATTAATTATAGGAGAACAAAATAAAGGAAGCCCCACATGAATGCAGCCAAGAATTAAAACAAGCAAAAAAATGCCCACTCATTTTTCTGGGTAGTTCTCTACTTAACACCCTTACTTCTCCTATATCAATGTCCTCTCTGATATTCACAGAAAAGTAAGAATTTTCTACGACAAAGATGCTAAGATCAGAAAAACTAGCTAACTCAATGGACAGATAGAAGATAGACTGACAGACAGGCAGACAGACAGATAGTAAATGGAAGTATTTCCTTGACATCTTTTGTCATTTAATTCCTAGAATTATCAAAGCAAGTTTGTGTAAGAATGTGAACACCGCAGCATCAAAGTGGACTAAGCTGTTACATTGCCTAAATTCAACAACTATACTACATTACATCCTGAACATTATTGCACAGGCTTGTGCCCATATTCCCTACCCTGAAATGCACTAGCTAGAATATAAATCAGCATTATAAAAACAAAGCATTTGAAAACATACAGAAGTATATTTCATTCACAGCATAATTTCTTGTATTTTATAGTTAAAATAAAATGTAGCATTATTTATTTTCCATAAGACTCAAATTTTCCATCTACATATTGCAGGTGCATAAGTTATTAATTCATTTCTGAAAATCATAAAATCCTTTAACTCAATAAGAGAATAAGACATCAATTGGTATCGCTGGACTAGATACATGTATTTAAAAAAAAAATCAAGCTTCTGGTGTACACTACAACTTACTTGCTGGCAGAGTGCAATTGTGGATTAAAAACAGAGCTGTGTTTTCATTCACCCACAAATTCAATCATTTTGCAAGAAGGACACTGGCAAGCCCACTCCACTGCTGATAGTCTTCCAACACATTTCCTATAGTTTTAAACCAATAGACAAGAAAGAGAAAGTTCAACCAGTCATCTGGGAAAGAGCATACGGTCCCTTTCAGAGGAGCAGAAGGTACACTGCCAAGACATATGGATAGATACAGAAGTGGGACAGGAGCAACACAGTAGGATTTGTTTGAATGCACTCCAGCTTTGACTAACCTGAAGAACCATACTCAGCATCTGCTCCAGGACTAGTGATGTAGTTTAAACTTGCCCTAGTACCTGGACTGGTTCTTAAGCTACTGAGAACCAAAGCAGTGCTACTTATTCCATAGGAGTGCAGTTACTTCACACTATGTGCTCCCTCACTCCCTAGCAAGCACAAGCCAGTTCAAGACAACAATGGCCCCTTAGCTCTGCTCCCTTCACAGATCCATGCCTGAGTATTATATAGATTCACATATATACAGGTTTTGTTGAGATCTGAAATAAAGTAATTCAGAACAGTAACTTTTTCACTAAATCAGGGCCAGAATATCCAGAAATTTGCCGAATCTAACCGTCACTTAAGTTTGCAAGTACGTGAAGAGTAACATCTTAAAATACACAAGCAATGGTAAAGCTGTAAAATCCACACATGAATACCATCCAGAAGCCTCTAAAACTGGGAGAAGATCCCAGGCTAGGGCAGCAAGCCAGCAGCATTATCATCAACATGAAACAGCAGTAACACATCCAGTAACAGTTACATTTGTAAGTCACAGCAAGATGCAAGCACAGATGGAAAAGAAAAAGACATGTAATCGTCCCTTCCAGTCTTAGCAGTTGCAATAGATTTTCCACAGAGCTCCTAAAAAGCTTATAAACAGCAGCTGGCCTCAACATATCAATGAGCAGAATAATTTGTCACACTGTCTAGTGTTTTAGCACAGACTTAAGCTCTACATAATACATAACATGATCAGTCAATCAAGTGGGATCATACACTCAACATGTCTTCACAGATATATACAACCAGTAATAAGACATTAATTACTCTAAACAGACCTAAAATCTCTTCACTAAATGCAGCAGAAATAATCCTCATATCTATTAATGTCAATATCTAATTATATTTTCATAATATGCAGAATTAAGAATCAAAAGGAAATGTCAGTACAATTTGATGCCAGTAATGAGATTGTTGGCTCTTTGGGAAACAAATTAATGAGCTTATAAAAGAAAATTGAAAGACTATCCCTTGAAGAAGACCTTGGCCTGTGTTGAATCATGTTACATTCAGTGATACTCTCTTCATATATAGTGCATGGATTTAGTCTCTTATGTATGTGAATGTCCTTTAATGTGCTAGTTAAAACTGCTGAAACTGTTGCCTAACGTTTCAAAGATACACAGGGCTTTCTCCCTTCTAAGGGAAGGAGAGGAAGAGACAACATTGAAAAAATTAAATAGGTGTCTTAAAAAAACAATGAGGGGGAAAAAAATGAAAACTTCACTCTCAATCTAAACCATTGTTACAAATGGTGTCCTGTTAAGTCTTCTTTTAAATCTTCTACTTCTAAAGTAGATGTAAGCACCTTTTCCAACTCTGATAATGCCTAAATTATCAGGCATTAGTATGTTACTGACATTAGATGATTCTGTGATGTTCTTGCTTCATCTTAATTGTTCTTACTAGCATTTGCAGATACGTGGTTTACTACTTCCCAGCAGACCTGGACAAATTATGTAATGAGACAACAAGCTTGGGTATTTCCACATTATATCCAAAAGCAGCAAGAAAGAATGGTAAGGTTACCAAGGGACTGAATAGAAATCACATAGGAAAAAATTAATGATCAACAATATCAATGGGCTTCAAGCCACAGAGCGAATAATTGACAGAAATTCACTGAACATTACACAAAGATAATAAGAAAGAAATTCTGGAATTACTATACAAGAAGCACAAAGAAAGAAACACCTATTAAGAAGGGTATAAATGTAACAAAAATATATCGACACATAACTAAGAACAGACTCAACTACTTTCATAAATCCTCAGAGACATTTGACAGTGAAAAACACTGAAATACTTTAATCTTGCACATGCTTATATTTCTTTTCTATACCAAAGAGGACCACAGTTTCTCCTGAGATAATGCATCAAATTCTTTACCTCCTCTATTTCTTAAAGGCCTCAAAAGTTTACAGTAATTACACATTCTCCAACCTTTAAATATCTACTCTTAAATAAATGCTCTACCTGGAACATTTAACAATTAACAACAGAACACTGCTTTCAAGGAGATTCACAGTGTTTTTCTCTACTAGATGCATCCCACTATGGCAAGAAAGCCCAAATACCTATATGTAGCAGTAGCCATTAGCAGAACTTTAATATTCGCCCATTAAACAAACCACAAGGGCAAGGCCATAAAGAGTTTGTAAATCCAAATATAAGTTATTTTGGTTCCCTTGTATTTCTTGCTTCCCTAAAAAACTTTCTAGGCAAAGGCTTTTTGAAATACCAACTACCTTTAATCTTTGATTCTTTAGGCAAACTTGGCTAAGCTATAATAATTTCTCAAATTCTGGACTGTTCTGCAAGAAAATCTCCAGAAGTCCTGTGAAATTTAAATTAGAATAGGCCTTGGAAAAGCGCGTCTTTTTGCCTGCCTACACCAAACACTGTTTTTTCTCCATTGCTAATAAAATTCATGGCAAAATACGGAGTTTAGATGCTTCACAGAGAAATCAATTTCTTTAACTGTAAACACATGCACCATCCAAATTTTCTCCCACTGGCTTTGATAGAAGGAAATTATCTCCTGCTTTGCTTGTAGCAACTTCTAATGATTTCTGAATATTGCTTAATAATCCTGCTTGCCCTGACTGTTCTGTGGAAAGTTACCAAAAACTACAATGCTCAGCAAAAATAAGAAACATGTCCTTGGAAAGCAGATATGTTCTAACAAGTTTAGTCTTTGTAGAGAATAGATAGCCATATATGGGGGGTAGAAACTGATATGCTGGTGCTTTTAGATAAAATAGTGGTGGTAAACCAGCTGGAACCACTCTTGTTAAAGAAATTGGCTAAGAGAATCTGCGCATGCTCCAAGGAAAAGTACAAGGTGAGAAAGACTAAGCCTTCCTCCCAAAGACCCCCAAAGACGCCCACCAGGAGGCAATGTGCAGGTGCAAAGAGAACATAAACTGCTGACACCAGCCTTTCGAACTAACCCAGCCTTACTTATGCATATCTATATTTGTATTATGTAATCCAAAGGGTATGTATATCCACACCCTATAAATTTCTGGTAAAATGTGCCATTGGTGTGAAAGCTTTGTGGAGAAACCCCCTTGCACCCTGGTGCTGGAGTAAACATGCCTACTTTATAACTCTGAGTTGTAGAGTCTGTTTCCATGAATCAGCTTGCTTGCTTAACATAAGTGCGCTAAAAACAGTGATAATAAGATTTGGGCTACAATCAAGGAGTAATCATATATATATGAAACCAGTTCTGGTTAAACCTCAACTACAGTAATTTTGAAATAAAACCCAAAAGGAATAACAAACATTGCAAATGGTTACATACATGTTAAACATACCAACTGTAAGTGGTCTCATTAACTTCACAGCAGACACTAAAGCACATACATATTTTGATACAGAGAAATGATTACTTGTTTTGAGATTTATTTACTTATTTACTTATAGAAAACTTCTTTGCAACTTATTTACTTACTTATAGCAAGTTATAGTATTTTTTTAAATATTGCTAAGAATCCTGCTTGCCCAGACTGTTCTGTGGAATTTTACCAAGGACTACTGTGTTCATCACAACAACGCAGTTCACTGTGAAAATCTACCAAGGATTACAATGTTCAGCAAAATATTATACTTTTGTCCTTGAGGAACAGGTGGCTCTAACTAGTTGGAATTTTGCTAATGAGTAAAGATAGCCATATATGAACAGTAGAAGTTCTACTGGTTCTCTTAGATAAGATAAAAAGTAAACCATCTGAAAAACACTCTTGTTATTCAAGAAATTGGCCAAGAGAATCTGCGCATGCTCCAGGGAAAAAACAAAGTGAGAAAGACTACGAGCCTTCCTCCCAAAGACCCCTGAAGACGCTCACCAGGAAGCAATGCGAAGGTGCAAAGATAACAAACTGCTGACATGAGCCTTTCTAACTAACCCAGACCTACTCATGCATATGTATGTTTATGTTACGTAATCCAATGAATATGGATATCCACAGTCTATAAGTTTTTGGTAAAATGTGTGATGGGTGTGCAAGCTTTGTGGAGAAATCCCCTTGCACCCAGCCAGAGTAAACATACCTGCTTTATAACTCTGTTCAATTTGTAGAGTCTTTTTTTCCGCAAATCAATTTGCAGAGTACAAATCGGAAATTGGGACTCACTGAAAACACAGACTGAAGTAAAATGTTATAAAACAGTTGAGGAGGGGAAAAAGTAATAACTAATCTGTACCTTTAAGACTCTGAGCCTTTTGCCCACCTAGCTGTAGAGAACTGATAAACACAGGAGGCCCTTGAAGATAAGGGCGGCCTGTCTAGAGATCAGCAGAAACTAGCAAAAGGTCAGAAGTTTACCAGCAAGGAAGACGTCGAGCCTTCATCAAATGAACACCAGAAAAAACCCAACGACCACCACCACATTTTGCAGAGCATACGCGGTTGGGGCGGGAACTATGTAAACAATTTCTGAGAAAACATTTGAATACTCTCTCTGGCCTTTTCTCGGAAAACTCATGCATATGTATGTATACTGCCTATATAGCCTGAGAGCTTCTAACTGGGGGGGGGT
>NW_020799142.1:4348252-4365264 GCF_003259725.1 Athene cunicularia | reverse complement strand
ACAGGTGGTGGTGTATGGGGGGTTGGGGTGGTGTTTATTGAGTTTTCACTATGTCACAGTGTATAAAAAAGTGCTTCAAAGTTATTTGAATTCTAACTCACCTCCTAGAATCTGAATTTAAAAGTATTTATTTCTTCTAGATCCCTGAAGATCTCAATTAGTATAAGAAATATGGCCCTCTTTCCTGGAGGCAGGCAACTGTATCACCTCTTAAACACCAAGAAAAAATGACAGCATTAAAAACACTGATTTTGGCATGGAAATTTGACAGTTTCTTCTATTTTCTATGGTCACCTTTCTTCAAATTCAAAGCCCATGGTAGCTGGTGGTATGTTTCCTCAGAAACAGCAAGTCTGGTCAGAAAATTATGCCAACATAACTCTAGAAACTCAAGAGGATATAAGGTAGTACATGACAACAGACTGATGCTCTGTTTTCATCAACAAAAACGGTGTTTTCAATACTCAGGACATTTCTGAGGAATGCAGCAGAAGGCTGATGTTTGCAAAGAATGCTCTAGACTTTACCCCTGTGATTAAAATCTGCGCATCATTTGAAAAAATGAGTAAGAAGAGAGAAAATAAGCATAGTTTGGAAAGCAACTAAACTCAATTATACTAAAATGTTTTAAACTTCCTTTTATATTATTACCATTTTTGTGACAGTCTTGGACATTTTTTATCTAATAAGCTTATCTCCAGGAACTTGACACACTTTTAATGTTATTTTGCCAATGAGTGAAACACAAACACTGCTTATAAAAAAGGATTTAAAGGTAGTCCAGGGACAGGCAGATAACCGGTAAGATTAGTTTATTAAAAATGTAGGAAATACAATGAGGAAAAATGGCCAAATGAACAGAAAGTTAGTCAGAACAATGAAGAATCACAAGACAAGTATTTAAATATATATTTACTGTTTACATCGTTCTATTATCATTAGAAAAAAATCTGAACTTCTATGGTGAGTGAATTTGCTAATATAGAAATTCTGCATTACAAATACCTTATATTGTAATTCACCTAAAGTTTATATAAAGAAACATGAGTCTTAGACAAATCCCTGATTCCTGCCGTATTATGCGGAAGAAAACAAACTTCATAAACCTGCGTACTCTGAAGAAGAGAAACATGGAAAAGTTTCACTCCATCAAAGCACTGCTACTTCAAAGCTTCCTTTTGATCAATAGAAAACTCCAAGCAAGACAATTCACTTTTAGAGGGATTTATTACCAATAAATATGAAGGAATAGAATAAAAGGTTGAGAAAAGAGCATTAGGCTACCAAATATTTTTCCTGACAGTAACTGATACTAGCATACCTGGATTTCTAATCACACGATGTACATATATTTTCCTATGATATACCATCTCATAAACAATTTGTCTGAAACTTAGCAGTTTCTGGCCAATATGATAATTTTAACAGGGTAGGAAAGTGATAGATAAAAAGAACTATGACCAGAGCAATACACATACAGTATGCACAGGCCACCTGGCCTTTTTGTTTCCTTTCTGATTGTTTGTAGATTGTAGACAAGACTGAAGACTTTTACTTTCTAATGCTATAATTAAATTTATTAAGGCAGTTAATTGAGAAAACTTAAGTAATCTTCCTACTCTGATTTAGAATGCTTTATACAGAGACATACTATGTATAAATTTTCCTCCTATTAAAAATACAATTCTTTTTTAAATGGCTATAATAACCATCAGATCCCCCCTACTGTATTGTTTAAGTTTGTATAATGAGCACTGAACTGCTACACAACACAGACTATTTTCACAACCAGTTCCAGTCTTCCCAATGGTATTAAAGTGATTTTTCTACCTGAGGAGTTATGAAACAAAAAGAAGTCCTGTAAAACGAAGCTTGTGAAATGACAGGTGAAGAAGGTCAAAGATGCCTTCTGGGAGGGATCTCCCCAGCAGCAACCATCAGTTGCATATGTCCAGCGTCAATCCTTCAGGAACTGCTAGCTCAGGTGGTTCCAGCTCCATCAAAGCAATCTAGGCTATGGGACATTAGTATTTCATGGTCCCCAGCAGTTTGTTGAGTTGGCAGCTGATTATTCTGCTTGTATCTAGAATCAGCCTTATTATTGTCAAATAACTATGCAAGGAGAGCAGTGACTGAGAGAAAGCGAAGCAGTAAGTAATTTTATTTCTTCTGTCTCTCAAGTCCTAGCAGATGCAACAGCAGTGCGAGTGATTTACTAAGTCTCCATTTATTCAGGGCAGCTTTTTTTTTACCGGAGGATACCTTCAATGTGCATGCTTATGAGACCAGTAGAACTGTAAGACACTGTACACACATGCTATTGTTACTGCAAATTCTCTCTCAAAAGAACCCCCTCTGACTTTAGTCTGAAGTTTTAGAAGGCAGGCATTCCTTATTGCAGTGCTGGATTCATGGGGGATCATTCCACCTAGCGTGCATGCCAAAAGACAAGGGCACACTTATATACAATAATAGAAATGAATATTCATGTAATTTCTGAGAAGTACACACCTATTTCCAGAGAATCTAATGCATATGTTAATACATGGTACAAGCATACTAAAATTTGGGGAACGGTTCCTGAGGTTATTCCACAGGTGTCTGTTAGTTTCTCTGCCCTCCCTGGGATGTACCCATTACAGTTGCAAAAATTATGTCCTTGGGCGCTTTGTTGTCTGAGGCCCCTTACAGCAATTAGCACCAACTGCTTACAGACATCAGCTAGCAGGCATCATTATGAGAAGTGAGACTCTCAGACACCAGAGATCATAAGTCAGAAATGGAAAGGAAGTTTTGGAATTATATTTTGACTAAACAAATAGAGCTGACTGTTTTACTCTATTATTAACATAAATACAAATTACCACATACTGTAAGTGTCACCATAATGCAGAACAATTTGGCATTACTAACTAATTGCTTACAGACAAGATATGTTTCTGAATTTATTGCTTGTGAGATATTTTTTTCAGGGTAGTCTTCAAAAGTTTTCAGGAACTACTTGAGGTCCTCACAGTATCATTAGCATAAATATAAATTAATACAAACTTAAATACAGAAGCTAGAGCAAACTGGCAAATGGCTTGGGAAAGATATAGGTAAATTTTGCCTCAGCAAGCCCCTACGCTGCCCTGTGTTGCAGGAGCTAAATTTTACCAGGAAAGTTCTCAGAATTCTAGTTGTGGTGAGTTCTTGAAAAAGAGAAATTGTACCTGTTTTGTCCATGAAACAATGACAGCCCAAGTTTTGTTTGTGAGCCTGCCTGAGGATTCCTTTCTTCTCTCATCACAGGTTTTGGCAGCCCTCTTCTGCTGCAGGCAGCAACCTCCTGACTTGTCCTTGAACTATACCATGTTTTCCCACCTGAAGCAGCAGGAATACCATCTCAGGGAGGTAGCACTACAAGGCCTGCTCTCTGCAGTCTGGCATACTTTAACAGGAGCAGAAAAACAAGTCACTGAAATGAATGAGCTGGTGTAGCCCTGCTATTTGTGATACATCAAAACAAAAGTGTGCTGCCCACTTCTGCCAGAAGAAGAGAGCTGTTTCATGTGAATTCTCATCCACTTGTGTTCGTTTTATTTTCATTGTGTGCATGACATGAGGCACCCGGTTGTTTTGTCCACCTCCAGTGAAATAAATTTCAAACTGTGAATCTCAGAGCTTTACAAGAATTCAAGACTGGGACTTCTACCTGTCATTTGCTTTTGCTAATGAGGCTTCTGTGGGGATGAGGTGGTGGGGAAAGGGATGGAACACAGCCACTTCAAGCTGTTCAAAAACCAAGGGAATGAAGGCTCGCTTTTATGCAAGACCAAAAAATCATAGTCTGTAAAAGGATAATGCCATGACTTTGCAAAGCTTTCACATCATTGGCCTGAATTCTCAAAATACTGAATCCCTGCTCAGAATATAAACATGCTGCTTTTAGATTTCACTCTTTATATTAATAACTGGAACCACAATGCATAGCCTCCCCCAGTTTCAATTCACAGAACTGAGCATTTCTTTCTGCTTGCCTCTGTCATCTGTTGGTTTGAAGCAACCCAGACTCATTAGTTGTGGATGACTCTTTTACACAGAACTGAGACAGAATTAGGAGAAAAATGGAGAAAACATGGATGCTAAATGTGCTCAGATATTTAGGGGAGAAACCAGCAATATCTGTCAGTTTTATACTTTCCATCTGATAGAATAATTTCAGTACAAAAAATACTCTGTTTTGCAATTCTTTTGCTAGACAGCCAGTAACATTATTAAGTCTTATCTCTAGTTCCTCTCAATGTACAATTAACTATTGACATGCGGAGTAATGACTTTACAACCAGTAAGGTTATAAAGAAAGTATGTTTATTCAGCGCTGGGTGCACAGGGGATCGCCCCTTCACAAACGTGCACACCTTGGAGCAAAAAGCAGCTCCTTTTTGTAGTGTAAAACGTTTACATATACATTATAATTCCGAGAATAGCGAGAGAGATTACAAGTAGTTTTGAGAATTCATTATCATAAATCCCGCCCCGAGTTCCTCCCCATTGCGTCTGTGCAGTGGTTCCTGGTGGTTTTGGATGGGGGTCTTCGGGATGAAGATTGAAGATGCCTCCTCTTCCTCGCATGACTTTTCACCCGATTAGGTATTTTCAGCATGTCAATTTAGAATCCCTTGAATCCTCGTTCCTTATCTTGGGACTCAGTAGTTGCAGCCCCTCCCTTAATTCAAGAGCCCATCCTGCTGAGAGACCACCCTGCTGAGAGACCACCCTGCTGAGAGCCCTGCATCTATTTTGGTAAAGTTTCTCACTTCACTATCCAGGACTATGAGAATTCAGATAAGACAAGCCTTCCAAGTCAAAACTATAGCTTATCACCATAGCTGGAGGTGTTCTAACACAAATGATACAAGTCAACAGGACAAAGCTGTCAGGAAACTGACAGAGCATAGAGGTTGTACCAGGTCCCTCTGCAGCAGAACTTCAACACTTATCCTTTGGAAAGGTCATGTTGATGGTATTCTTCTACCCCTATCAACTTCTCACCTCTACCAACTTTATGACAGTGGTCAGCTCCATTTAGTTCAAGAATGTTACTGGTCCTGAAACAGAGGAACCAGGCACTATAATGTCTTCCACTGTTTATGGCACAAAGTAAAGGAGTCACACAGTGATAACATGAAAGTCTTCTAAAGGACTAAAGGACTTCTAAAGTTAAGGACAGTTTGAAGTTGAGTGTTTTTAGTTTAAAGACTGATGTCTTTCTGTTCCTTGGGAAACAACAGAGGAAGTTAAGAATGAGCTGACTCAGCTAAGCAGTTTTGCAAACATCATGTTAACTCAGATTACAAAATTCAACTTTACAGACTTAAACCTTTCTTGCAGCTTCAAATGGGGTATGCAAACATTTCAGCTGGAATTTTCCCATACTACATTTTGCAACCAATTTTACACCATTGCCATAAAGGCCAGCTAGCAACTGGAAACATTGCTGTTCACTTTCAGCAACACGCTAAAAGAACGGACTACTTGTTTTCATTTCATTTCATTACACTAGCCAATCCTGCTGAGAACACCAAGTGTTTTTTCTCTACTATATCAGTAGTGACGTGCTGTGTTTAGGATAATTTGCTGGCAAAATTTCTCTTTGCTTATATATTTGTTAACATTTTTTAAGCAGAAATTTTTATCTGCCTGCATCAAAAGCTTTTCCCCCTTCTAAAGTAATGCCTGTTGTACAAGTGATGTCTCTTTGCATCATATAAAATCAGGAAAATCTGTTAATTTTATTAATTCATAATTCACAGTTAACACATCTTATAAAAAGATAAAAGGCAAATTTTTTTTTAAAACTCTATTCTGGTTTTTGGACAATTTTATGTAGTAAAACGGATTCCAGTTTTTCTGCTGGGACTCTAGCCAATGCCTCACTTTTATGTGAATTTATGAATTATGAATTTATAAATCATCAATAAATGAAAGACAGTGATAATTATTACAACTCTGGGCATTTTCTGCTGGATGATAATTAAGAGTTTCCTCAAGGAATCAGTAAAAACCTTGACTTGGAAGGATTAATCACACAGGTGGTGTTGGATTGAGCAGTGTCTGCTCCTAAGGGCTCTTCAAAATCCAGTTGCCAAATATTCAGAATCTGAATTTACTCCACTAACCGCTGGCAGATATTGCTGATTCTGGAATATTCTAGGTAATATTCTGGGATATACTCCCTGGTATATTTCTTTCATTTTGATATTATAATTCAATTGACTTTAGTTCCTGATACAAATTATTATAAAATAATCTGAAGTAATTTTTTGAGTGGTTAGTTTTTATTTCAGCTATTTAAGCTTCTTGACATTCTGTCCACTACTTACTCTAAATGCTCTCTTTTTATATTTTGTGAAACTCTTTCCTCCAAAATCAAAGGGCCTTAATTTCTAGGACCATTGTGTTACCAACAAAAGTATATATTTTTCTCGATAAATATGGGTTTTTTTTCTGCTATTATCATCTCCAGCAATCCTAGTAAATTTATGACTCTGTGTAGTTCCTATTTTCCCATGCACAGTGGCATTATTCATTATGCCAGAAATATCAAGAAGTTATTTATATAACAATATGTATTGGAAGATTTTTAATAGAATACTTTTATTGCTAGAGGAAAACTAGTACAACTACCCATCTTGTGCACTCTCATTCCAAAATAAAAACATCTACATTAGCAGTTATATTGTCAAAGTTATACTAGCATAACTGAACCGGTAAGAGCATAATAGTGACTGGTCTTAAAGAACTTGCTTAGGATGACTGTTGTTAATAATTGACTTTATTAACCACAGCAGAAAAACTAAAATGAGTTTGGCTCCTCATATGTATGTACCAATACCATTATTCTCTGATGTTAAAATATCACCCCAATAAATTGGTTTTCACATAAACGTGCAACAGATGCTAATAAACTGTTGCTGCATCAAATCTACAAGACTGAGAAAACTTTCTATCAGCAGTCTACCGGGGCCACTCTCAAACCGGCTGCTCACTTATGAATGAGGAGACACCTCCACCCTTGGAACAGGTGAGCAAATTCCTTCCAGGAAGGGCAGAAACATTCCAAGTACTCTCTAAGAATAATTTATCATTAAAAATTGAAAGCAGTTTGTGTTTGTAATAACATTCAGCATTTAAGGGTCTTGGAATTGGCCTATAACAAGCTGATGGAACTCGCAGATTGTTGTACTTGCATTTCTCATATTTTGAAGAATACACTCAGCATACACTACCCAGAACTGCCCCTTTGTGGAAGAAAGGTGTTGGGAGGAGTCTGACCCAGTATTCAGCTCAGAGCATGATCAGTATCTGCACACAGAGACTCATGTGATGAGCCGTTTCTACATGCCTTTCTCGAGGAGTAAATCATTCAGCACACTATAAAACACGTTGAGGCTTTTCATAGTACTGATGTGCTGATTTCTCCTCAACTGCATCCTGTCTGTCTGTGAATTAGAAAATGCTATCATGCTAGGCAGAAATGGACAGTTTCAGAAATAATTTTCTTTCTGATAGCCAATTCCCATTTCTAATCCATTTGCATCTTCTTAAGGCATGTTCGATGAAGAAAAATGAACCCATGTAGAGCACAGCAAAATCATTACACCGTTTGAGCAGAGGCTATATGTGCTTTTAAAAAAACTGGTTAGGAGAAACCAATTTATCTCTATAGAAATTTAAATATTCTTGAGCTTCTTGGAACCTAATCAAAAAGAGCCTGTGATGAATTTTTGTGACAATTTACCTTCTCCTCACACTATCCACGATCCTACTCATTACCTGGAGATTTGCATATGTCTTACAGTAGAAGCCTGATAAATGTATAACCTTGTTACTTGATTAAATTAATTCATTTAGATTCTCATTGTCTAACACAGATGACTGCTCATAGGGCTCTATTACCTGCAACAGCTATGCTTTGGTGTATATCAAATGTTGTCACCATTTGACACACCTGTATATAATGGAGGTTAATATTTCCTGATCTTTATTTTACACAGAAAACAGAAATCAGGCAGTCTTACACAGTGAAACTCTGGTGAAGATTTACACTGGAGCCAAATGAAACACCTATCCCCCTTGAAAAGCGGATGGTATGTGATTCTCCCTTAACAGCAAAAACCTTTTCACAATCAGGTTCTTCAGAAGAAGCTATTACAGCAGCTTTCCGCAGCCAAGTATCAGACAAATTCAAATGCCTGAGACATATAGACTATATTGCTTACACTTAAAAGTACACACTTCTCCTTTCAGAAGCCTATGCACTTTCTCTGACATTACTGCCAGAAAAAATATCATGCTGCTCTTTCCTACATTTCTGGGTTTGAAGTTTAAGATTAGGCAGGTAAGACTGCCAAGATACAGAGGAAATATGGCGGCATGAAGATTATATTCATTCTTAAAGTAAGGAGGCACAAATTGGAAATGCATCAGCTTTACTTCATAAAAGCTGACTAATTTAAGTAGTTCAAAACCTTGACTCTGATTTTCTTTTAACTTATTTTCTCATTGTTATAATTAAGGGATTCTTAGCATGTTCAGTCTTTTGTAAATCTTAATAATCTATCTAGATGTTACCTTAGAAATTCTCCTAGATATTTCAAGCTAATGGGTAAAATATTAAATAGCTATAACAGTTACTATTGCTCTTTTAACAATGAGCCTGAAAACATACACTAGACTATTTCCTCTTAACGGTGTGACAATAGCCTATTTTTGTTTGTGCTTGACTTTTCCACAGTTTAGGGCTTTTCTTTTTCCTTTCCAGACTTTGATCTGACATTTCCAAGCAAATTTTTGGGAGTGCAACGAGGAATAGAGGAAGGCAGCAGGAACAGAAAACCTATCATTAGAAGACACCAAGAGTCAATGAGCCCACAAAACATCTGATCATACGTGTTTGTCTTGGTTTAACCCCAGCTGGCAACTAAGCCCTACAGAGCTGCTTGCTCACTGTCCCACCCAGTGGGACAGGTGGGAGAATGGGAAGGGTAAAAGTGAGAAAACTGGTGCGTTGAGATAAAGACAGTTTAATAGGTAAAGCAAAAGCTGCACATGCAAGTGAAGCAAAATAAGGAATTCATTCAATCCTTCTGATCAGCAAGCAAGGTGCTCCACCATCTCCCAGAAAGAAGGGCTCCATCACACTATTACTTGGGAAGACAAACTTCTGAATGTCCTCCCCTTCCTCCTTCTTCACCCAGTGTTATTGCTGAGCATGACACCTTATGGCATGGCAAGTCCCTTTGGTCAGCTGGTGTCAGCTGTCCTGTCTGTGTCCCCTCCCAACTTCTTGTGCACCCCCAGCCTACCGCTGGTGGGGTGGTGTGAGAAGCAGAAAAGGCCTTGGCTCTGTGTAAGCACTGCTCAGCAAGAACTAAAGCATCCCTGTGTGATCAACGCTGTGTTCAGCACAAATCTAAAACAAAGGTAGCCCCATTCCTAAAACCAGCACAATGTTATATCCTAATGACTCAAGAGTAATTTGTGAAGCCTACAAATATGCAGATTTGTGAATCCTGCCTATATGCAGGTATTTTGACAGAACAGTGATCTACCAGGTCACTTTGAAAAGAAAAATCTGAAAGACCACTGCAGCTAGTAGCCTCTTAGGTAGGGTCTTCAGAAAAGTATGAAGTAAAATTGTATATGGGAATATGGTGGAATAAGAAAAAAGGGAAGAAATGGGTATATCATGAAGAAACTCAATTAATGAGGCTGAAATGACCTATAAAGGACAATAATTTGTGCCAGTCTTCAAAGATTTTGAAGACAAACCTTCAGAATTGCAATTTTACAATCAGAACTGGACAATTGATCTTTCTACATCTTGTTTATATTTTATATTCTTGCACTATCAGGGCTTGTTTTATTGTGATGTCCAGGTAATGAATCTGAGATCTGAATAGCAATGTTTGTATCTGGCATTAACAGATGGAAGGACTTACTAAATATGCTTTGTAACCTCTGTCCTTCAATTTATACTTTCCAACTGGTATTCTGTCATCATTAATTACACTAACAAATAAATACAAATGTTTTGACATAAAATATTGTACACATCAAATAACTGCCTTATTATAGTAATCTTATAATTCATCAATACTTATTTTTACCTCTCTTCTAAAGAGAATAAACTCTGCCTGACAAATGGCTACTGCCCAAATTGGCAGAAAATGTTGTTTTCAGGCTTCTAAGAGGAGTACTTTACATATAACTTTGTTAAAAGTACATGCCGTTTAAAAGATCTGACATTGTCCCTTAGCATTTACTTCCGTCTTTATCAAATCACTGAATAATGCAAACAGAAAGCAGATAGTCAGTTAATGCCCTGAAGAATTTTAACCTTAAAAGACAGAGTCAGAAAGCATAATGGCAGAGAGATGCTGACAGACTCCCAGTCTCTTTCCACAGGAGGATATGATAAATAAGAAGACTAGGAAGCTCTGTAAATACGTGAGTATTTATGCAAAAGTGATAGATGCCCTTAACAAAATAAATGCACAGTGGACAAGGCATAACATTGGAAACTCATTAGCCAAAGTATTTGCACTGTTCTGTTCTAGGAGATGAAAATTGGTAGCTTTCTCAATTTCTTTAATCCATGCTCTGAAAAATGTTTCAAAAACGTAAGTTTGCCAGCAGGAACCAAAAGTGCCATAAAAGATATTGATGTGTCAGGCATATCTTTGCAACCCATTTGAACAATCATCCAGCAGTTACACTCTGCTGTCTCTGCTAAGAGCTGGACTTTAGAAATTTCCCCAAACCCCTCTTGTGCCAGGCACCTAAATACATTTAAATATAAGTCACATGTGCCCTAGAAAACTTACTGGAATATAAAATAGCAACTAGCTAGTAGAACTGACTCTTAAATTTCACATGTATGTTGATATTTCATATGAATGAGCCTTGTTTCCTGATCAAATGGATAAGAGATTAGGGCCAATATTCACCCTAAGAGAATAGTACAGCACAGTCTAGATACCTGAATGTTTAAGACATTCCTGCTACAATTTTCCTTCCCTTCCTCCTATTTCTGTCCTAATGCCAAAAGTAAAAAATTCCACATAATTCTCTGCATTGGTCTGTTTCAGACCTTCATCAACAGCCTGAGAAAGTTTTATGTTAGTCTGAAGTACCCAGCATAAGCGTCTTTGATGACACTATCATAATAAATTTTAAAATATATATATATATATATATTGTCGCCATTGTAAGAGGGAGCTAAACATCCCTTGGACTTTGTTGTGGCCCTTTGCAAAGGAGGAAGCTTCAAACAGCAATGAGCAAACACGACTCATAAGTAGAGAGGTGTTTTCACGCTAATATTTCAAGGAGTGAACACCCTCCTAAAATCAAAATAACCTCAATGATAATACCTGAACAAATAATGTTCAACACATAACTTGCGAACAGCTGATGTGTGAACATTTAAAACTCCAGTTTCAGTTCTCTGAGGCTTGGAAGCTTTCTATACATTTCAGCTGGCACAGTTCCTGCTTTGAACATGGTTGTACTTAAATAATAAGGAAGTAATGTAACAGTTATCTGGAGACCAGACAAAATGTCTTTAGAGACAAGAGACACAATGTTATGAATCTCTCAAGTTTGCATTTATCAGGTAGAGAGTGAAAGAGGGAATCTGATGATTCCTGGGAAAATGAAGGGTTTCCCAGCTGTCTAGTGTTATAGTGTGAACCAGCAGATAGCAGGTTCAAAACAAATAATGCTGACAATATCCAGTCCTTCAGCTGACCACCAGGCTGGAAAATAAACACACTAATATAGCAGCTAACTGTGTGTGGTGGTTTAGGCCTTGCCAGGACCGGAGACCACGTTGCCATTGTCCCTCCCCCACCCTCAGACTGAGTAGGGAACAAACCCTGGGGTTGAAATAAGGAGAAATTTAATACAACAGTGTAATAAATAACAATCTGAACAACAACAATAGCAATATTAACAACAATAAACAGTAATAACATTAAACAAGACAAAAGATATACAGAGAAATACAGCAGTGAACACAGCCAGCCCGCCATGTGTGCTTCCCACGACTAAAGCCACAAAGGAAAGCTTCCCACGCTGCCACACCGGACCTGACTCCAGCATGGTATGAATAACCCGGCTGGAGATCCCTTCCCCCTGCTGGGGAAACTTAACCCTATCCTAGCTGAACCAGGACATAATCCACCCCTTTATTCTATACCATCTGCGTCATGCCCAGCTGCCACTTAGCAGTTAACAATAACAAAACAACAATTAACAAAGGCACAGCATAATTCACGGCCTGTTCTCACCCAGAATCAAGTCCCCCTGTGGTACACATCGGACCTCTCCATTGTCCTGCATCACCCACCAGGTGCACCCAGGTCCTTGGGCAAAAGCAATCCCGTGGATGGGTTTGCCTTTACCTTTGCCTGGTGCAGGACTAAACCAGACCATTTTTCCCAATATATTCCTCATGCGCACCACAGGGACTTTATCCCCATCTACAGCAGGCGGAGGTTTTGACTGAGCCGGGCCAGCTCGACTGGCAGATCCTCTTGTGTTGACTAGCCAGGTGGCCTTTGCTAGATGTGTGTCCCAGTCTTTGAAGGTTCCAACTCCCAGTGCTTCCAATGTGGTTTTTAACAGTCCATTGTAGCGCTCGATCTTCCCAGAGGCTGGTGCGTGGTAGGGGATATGGCAGACCCACTCGATGCTGTGTTCTTCTGCTCAGGCATTTATGAGGTTGTTTCAGAAGTGGGTCCCGTTGTCTGACTCAATTCTCTCTGGGGTGCTGTGTCGCCACAGGACTTGGGTTTCAAGTCCCAGGATGGTGTTCCGGGCAGGGGCATGGGGCACTGGGTAAGCTTCCAGCCACCCAGTGGTTACTTCCACCATTGTGAGCACGTGGCGCTTCCTGTGGCGGGTCTGTGGCAGTGTGATGTAGTCGATCTGCCAGGCCTATATCTATGTTTCAGCCATCGCTCTCCATTTCGCTGGGGTTTCACCCGCTTGGCATGTTTGATTGCAGCACACGTCTGACATCCGTGGATGATCTGTGCAATGGTGTCAATGGTGAGGTCCACACCTCGATCTCGAGCCCACCTGTATGTTGCATCCCTACTTTGGTGGCCCGAGGTCTCATGGGCCCACCAGGCTATGAACAGTTCACCTTTGCGCTGCCAGTCCAAGTCCACCTGAGCCACTCTAATCTTAGCAGCTTGGTCTGCCTGCTGGTTGTGTCAATGTTCATCAGTGGCCCGACTCTTGGGTACATGGGCATCCACATGGCGCACCTTCACAACGAGGTTTTCCACACGGGCTGCAATGTCCTGCCATACTTCAGCAGCCCAGACGGTTTTACCTTTACATTGCCAGAGGCTCTGCTTCCATTGCTGCAACCATTTCCACAGGGTATTCGCCACTGCCTATGAGCCGGTGTAGAGGTAGAGCCTCGGCCACTTTTCCCACTCAGCAATGTCCAAAGCAAGCTGGATGGCTTTCATCTCTGCAAATTGGCTCAATTCCTCCTGTCCCTCAGCAGCTTCAGTGACTCGTCGTGTGGGACTCCATACAGCAGCCTGTCGATGTTCTCCCACAATATGACAAGACCCATCAGTGAACAGGGCATATCGCTTCTCCTCATCCAGCAGCTCATTATATGGTGGGGCCTCCTTAGCACGTGTCACCTCCTGCTCTGGTGACATCCTGGAATCTTTGCTCTCTGGCCATTTACTAATCACCTCTAGTATCCCTGGGCAGCTGGGGTTCCCTATTTGAGCCTGTTGTGTGAACATCCACCCCAGCACCGGCAGTCGGGGTGCCAGGAGGAGCTGTGTTTCACTGCCGACCACTTCTGAGGCAGCCCGAACTCCTTCGTACATTGCCAGTATCTCCTTCTCAGTTGGTGTATAATTAGCTTCAGAGCCTTTGTATCCCTGGCTCCAAAAGCCCAGAGGTCGGCCTCGGGTCTCCCCAGGTGCTCTCTGCCAGAGGCTCCAGGTAGGGCCATTCTCCCCGGCTGCGGTGTAGAGCATGTTCTTAACCTCCTGCCCTTCCCGAACTGGCCCGAGGGCTACTGCTTGGGCAATCTCCTGCTTAATTTGGTCAAAGGATTGTTGTTGCTCAGGGCCCCATTCAAAATCATTCTTCCTACGTGGTAGAGAGGGCTCACAGTCAGGCTGTAGTTTGGGATGTGCATGCTCCAGAACCCCACAGAGCCCAGGAAAGACTGAGTCTCCTTTTTAGAGGTTGGTGGGGCCATGGCTGTGATCTTGTTTATCACCTCCACTGGGATGTGGTGACGCCCATCTTGCCATTTTATTCCTAGGATTTGAATTTCCCTTGCAGGCCCCTTAACTTTCTTTTGCTTAATGGCAAAGCCAGCCTTCAGGAGGATTTCAATTATCTTCTTCCCTTTCTCAAAGACTTCCTCGGCTGTGTTCCCCCATACAGTGATGTCATCAATATACTGCAGGTGTTCTGGAGCCCCACATTTCTCCAGTGCAGTATGGACCAGTCCATGGCAAATGGTGGAGCTGTGGTTCCACCCATGGGGCAATCGGTTCCAGGTGTACTGGATGCCTCTCCGAGTGAATGCAAACTGAGGCCTGCACTCTGGTGCTATTAGAATGGAGAAGAATGCGTTAGCAATGTCAATCGTGGCGTACCACTTGGCTGCCTTCGTCTCCAGTTCATACTGGAGCTCTAGCATGTCCAGCACTGCAGCACTCATTGCTGGCGTAACTTCATTCAGGCCACGGTAGTCCACAGTTAGCCTCCACTCGCCATTAGGCTTTCTCACTGGCCATATAGGGCTGTTGAAGGGTGAGTGAGTTTTGCTGATCACCTTCTGGCTTTCTAGTTGACGGATCAGCTGATGGATGGGGACCAGGGAATCTCGGTTGGTGCGGTACTGCCACCGCTGCACCGTCCTGGTAGCAATCGGCACTCGCTGCTCCTCAACCTTAAGCTGCCCCACCACTGAGGGATCCTCTGAGAGGCCGGGTAAGGTGGACAACTGTTCAACCTCCTCCAGGGCAGATAGTCCAAAAGCCCACCAGTACCCTTTTGGGTCTTTGAAGTACCCTCTCCTGAGATAGTCTATGCCCAGGATGCACGGGGCATCTGGGCCAGTCACAATGGGGTGCTTATGCCAGTCCTTCCCAGTCAGGCTCACTTCAGCTTCCAGTAGGGTCAGCTGTTGGGATCCCCCTGTCACTCCAGAGATGCAGATGGATTCAACCCCACTGTAGCTCGATGGCATCAGGGTGCACTGTGCGCCAGTGTCCACCAAAGCCTTATACTCTTGTGGGTCTGACGTGCCAGGCCATCAGATCCACACTGTCCAGTAAATCCGATTGTCCCTTTCCTCCACCTGGCTGGAGGCAGGGCCCCTCTAATCCTGCTCATCATCACTCACTTCTTGAAAGAATGATTCACTGGTCCCCTCAAGAGGGTCAGACATAATGTTCACCATTCTATTCTGCCTGGGGGATTTCTGACTGGACACTGGAGCTGCGCTCTTCTTGGAGGAATCCCCTTTTGTGATGGTCTTCCCTTTCAGCTGCTCTACTCATGCAGCTAGGGCGGCAGTGGGCTGTCCATCCCACCTCCTCATGTTTTCTCCATGGTCACAGAGGAAAAACCACAGGGTACCTGGTGGTGTGTGCCTTCTGCTGCCTTTCTCTTGGGTGGGGAAACGTTTACTTCTAATGGCTGAGACATCAGCCCGTGCAGATGGAATGTAGGGCGTGTCCTGTTCCATTTTCTGGACCCTCTGAGACAGTTCCTCCACAGCTGAGAACAGGGAATGTTGAGATGAAGGGAGATTTCCCTCATATTGCCGGAGCTTGCCAACCACTCCATCCACTGTTAGAGTGTGGGTGTCTGTCCACCAGGACACTATTGCCAATGCTTTCAAGTGCGCTTCTGGTGCGCTCTTCAGGAACTTTTGCCACATCAGGTGTGTGCAAGGGGCCTGATCTGGGTCCATGGGTGACTGCTCATCATTCAGATCACCATAGATCATCTCAAACACAGCCAGTTCCCTGAGGTTCTGGATGCCTTTCTCAATGCTGGTGCATTTGCCTAGCTGACATAGGATATCATCCTTGTAGGGGTGCCTCTCCCTTACACTGAGCATGAGTCGCTTCCAAAGGCTGAGGGTTTGACTCTGTTTCCCTATTTCCCTATCAATGCCAGCATCCTTGGCCAAAGATCCCAGCTGCTTGGCCTCTGTCCCCTCCATCTCAAAAGCACTGGCTCCACTGTCCCAGGATTGGAGCAGCCAGGTGCAAATCTGCTCACCTCCCAGGTGGCCGAAATCTCTCCGCATATCTCACAACTCAGTTGGCGATAGAGATCGGACGATCACCACTGGCCCTTCCCTCCTGTTCCCGTGCTGGGGCTGGCTCATCCCCATCCTCAACTTTGCGAGCTTTCTGGTATATTTTGTTTTCTGTATCGGGGTGAGTGATACTGGCTCTGCCTGTTCCCCCGGCCCAGATACTGTACCAGTAACTTCACTCTCAGATCCTTCAGCCCTTTCTCCCCCTTGAGGGCAGTGAGTGGTATTAAAGAGGATACGGCAGGCATGGGCAAGTCCCCAGCACATTGCAGCGAGTTGTGTCTCCTGGGTTTTGCCAGCTTGGTAACACACCCTTACTAAGCACTCCATCAGTTTATCAGGGCTCTGCATTTGTTCGGGAGTGAAATTCCAAAGCATTGGAGGTGCCCACCGACCCAGGCCTTTGCCCATCTTTTCCCACACCCCTTGCCACTCAGGTTTCCGGGCACTGCTATTGTTAGAGAAGTGTCGCATGGCCCAAAACAAGATCTGGCAGACACCCAGAAAATATTGTGCCGCAAATACACTGGCCTGGATGCTCCAAGGATAATTGAAACTCCCAAAAACCGAGAGGGTCTCTTCCCCTGGCTCACTCATAGAGGTGATGAGACCCCTAACAAAAGCCCAGGCCCCCCCC
>NW_020799142.1:4128696-4348202 GCF_003259725.1 Athene cunicularia | reverse complement strand
ACCAACAGCGATACAAACACATTATAAACAGTCAGTAGTCTGCATGACAAAACAAGCCCCTTTATACATTTTCCACTGACAACAAACACCAGCACTGGGAACACACACTGGATATAAGGAATAATCCAGCCCCACCACGCAAGCAAGTGGGCCAGCATTGCAAACATTTTCTTATCAAACAGTACAAATACAAACAGAAAAACTGCACCTAACAGATTGCTCCAAGACACTCTGGTCAGGGTCTGTCCCCTTGTGATTCTTATTTCAACCCTCTTGTGCCCCACGTTGGTGCACCAAAAAGTCTGTGCTGGCTTAGGCCCTGCTGGGACTGGAGACCACATTACTGTTGCCCCTCCCCCACCCTCAGACCGAGTAGGGCACAAACCTCGGGGTTGAAATAAGGAGAAATTTAATACAACAGTGTAACAAATAACAATCTGAACAACATGCATGTTTCCCAGGACAAAAGCCCAAAGGAAAGCTTCCCATGCTCCAGCACCGGACCTGACGCCAGCATAGTATGAGTAACCTGGCTGGAGATCCCTTCCCCCTGCTGGGGAAACTTAACCCTATCCTAGCTGAACCAGGACACTGTTGGAAAAGATAATGGTGAGGAAGAACAAAAGCCACTCTTACTCTTACATTTTTGGTAGGTAGGTGGACAGAAAGACCTGCAGAAGAATTTGGACACATCCAGTGTCATTCCTACTGAGATCTGAGTTACTCAAATGTGTGGGCAAGGGACACAACACAATGCATAAGTAGCAGTCCCTGAAGGGCAAGTTGTGTCTCTGTGGAGCTGAGTTTCCCTTCCCTGCAAGCTATCAACTTTGCTGTCTTACAGCTATCAAGCCTACTGCCTTCAGGGACATTTCAAAATAAGTTCAATGGGAAACTTAAGGTTCATTGCTACTTCCCTGGCATACTATGGGTTCCACCATAGGAAAGTATGGCCCAACTCATTGTATTTTCATACATATTATGTGTAGTGATGAATTATTAGTAGAACCTGGAGTGTTAAAATAGTCTTTTTTCTGGTTATATTTGCAATCTCTAGATATATGGAATATAATTACATGTTTTTAATGTAATACAGAAAAGGGTCATTATAGAATTTTACATGACCTAAGAGCTTTTTGGTACATATGTTCTTTGTACCACTACAGAACAGCATCATTCTGATGTTCACATTTAAGCATTTTAAAGGATCTGACTCAGACATAGTTCTAGGAGAGTCCATATGGGCTGCTGAGTAAATTTCCTGCTACCCACATGCATCCACATCACTTACCACTTTTTTATTATTTGATTAAAGTTTGACATGCTTTCATCATAACATGCCCTGTTAATGCAGATAAGATATTTCAAACTATCTTGCATTTATTTGAAGGGAAAGAACATGCATACAAGTAGGATTGTTCACAGTTGTGCTGCTGCGCTCTAGCTTATGTATTCCCACACCACCACTAGCGCCTGAGGTAAGTGAACTAGATCCTTCCTATTATATCCTGTGTATCAATAGTTAAGGCTGCTCAGACATATGGATGAGTAGAATTTGCCCCATGCAATATCTACACTGGTGAGAAAGATGCAGAAAGCAGATGTATGTCAGCAGGACGTCAGTGTTCAGTTGAGAAACCAGCCATTAAGGCATGAAAAAAATTATCATTAATTCAGCAGGCGCTATAGAACTAATAAATCACTGAACCTCAGAATGTAATTGTTTTAGTGCCCTTACAGGAGTTATCAGTGATATGACAGCTACAAAGTGTTTCAAAATACAAAATGCAGTACGCACAACTCAAGGTGTCAGGAGAAGCACTATGCTCCCAAAAAGTTCCCGGAGTATGTGGTACTGATTCTTAATCTTCACACTGAAACACTCCTCAAAGGATCCCATGAATTTAGATCATATCAGCTACTCCCCTACATATCCTGCAGTCACTGTACAAGGTCCAGAGCACATGTTCCTAGGGTCATATTTCCATATGGGGCATGAGAAACCTGTCCTGCTTTTCCTTGGCAACTCAATAGGAGCCCTTCCCCACCCCTCCTATAATCTGCTCTTATCTGTAATTCCTCCCTGACTTTTGATACAATAATTATTTTCCTGATTTTGAATTAATAACAAGACAGTCATGTCCACAATCACTATATTGTTCCCTGTTTTAATTTGGCCATGGAGAAGAAAAACATGTACATGTCATTTCAATGTTTTTCAGTGGTCTTTAAAGTAAACAGTATGATACTGCATATTCTGCAGCCTACACGTCTTGAGTCAGACTGGGACAGTAGCAACTTTTTTTCACCTTGCCCTTTGTTGCTGTGCAAGTGGCCCAGATCAGAGGGACATGAGGTACTCCGTGTAGAAACAGGGTCTTCAGAGAATTTCCCCACTCAGCACTCACAGAAAACTGAGACAAAATCAGTTCTAAACACATAAGTGTAACAAATATAAACTACTCTTTTTGGAAGTAGGTGAGGGGACAGGCATAGGAGAAGGGTGTTATTTTAAAGAATCAAGCAGAATCATTTGGCCAATTAAGTGATCATATGCTGTCCTTCCAGATGTCCCACCTTCACTTCCACGTTGTTCTCTTCAACATGTATAGAGGCATTTCTAATTTACTCATTTCAGAGGTACCCAGGCATTAGCTTGAGAGCATTCATTTTCCACTTTCTCTTTGTCTTTGCTATACACTTAAGAAGTGATTTTATCTTTACTGTTGGATGCTTCCTTTCTTTGTCTGAAACAGAATAGCTACTTCTTCTTTCATTGTAAATGTTGCAGACTTCATTTCTTTTAAAGTATGAGCATATAATCTGAAAGAATTATAGATTTCTCCTTCCACCAGTTTTTTCCATGTCTTTACTTGTCAGGAATTATTTCACTACACAGATGTGTTCATGCTGCCACTCCATGGCAGTGAAGAGATAAGTAAATCAGTAATGTTCATGTTTATGTTGCCCTCAGAAATCTCTTGAAATGATTCCTAAGTTAAATGAAATATAGTCAACACATTTTCTGACTGCAAAAGAGGAATTCACTCATATAGCTCAGCTGCTTGAGTTCATACCAGGCATGTACAAGCAGTGGCTCCAGTGAAAGCCATGATCTACTCCAGATTTCCCAAATATTATAGATATAACCTAGAGTAGAATTTAGTTCTCCTTATTTCTTCCATGGCTTTTAAGATAACATTATTGCATACAGTATACTGAATAACTTGATAGTCTTCTTCCTAGGTCCACTGGAGATATCTGAATTGGAGTTTCCTCTTTGCTTTCCTAATATAAATCCTGAGATAGGCATATGACTCTGTATTCTGCTACAAGTACAACAGAACAAACTGGTTTTCTGACCTAGGGCAGATGGTCAAATGTCAGTTCCCTACTTTCTCTGGAGCCCTTACATATCTGTCAGGGCCTAAACATCTCCAGCCCCAACAGCTGCATTGCTGCACTGAAATATACAGAACTTCAAAAGAGGCGAGGAAGTGTCGATCTCAAGCAGAGACACAGCTGGCAGGCCTCTGTAATTAAATTCCTAGCACTCTGTGTATATTTTTATAATTTTCCCTCAGCAGATAAAACTGTCTACTCCTAGAACTTACTGCATATTCTTTAACATGTCACCAGACATTTGCAGGTCACTGCTCAGTTAGGCTCCTGCAGTTTCCATTTCCATTTCCATTTCCATTTTCATTTACAAATCTAATTCCTTACTTGTTTCTGAATATCCATACACATGACTTCAGGTCTTCAGTGGTTTCAGGTCTGCCCTCCCAGACACGAGCATACCAGCCAGTCCTGTCCATACCAGCCAAAGCCCTCCTGCTGAGATCCTGACTTGAAAAAATCTCATATATCTCCATACTTAAAAATTATCCTTACTGACAAAGTTTTCAATTAGAAAGAACCAAGCAAAGGGCACAGTGAAATAAAAAAGAATCCATTCCTGTCCTACAACGTAGCTAATCTCCAACAAAATCTCTCTGTGACCTTACATGGTTATGTGAATTTAATGGCAATATATGATTCCTTTCCTATTCCACCCCCACCCCCCACCCCCATTCCTTGATTCCCTAGTACTTCAGGTTAACTACCAAATACTTCTTTTGTATTTTTGTTTTTCTGTACCATGTTGTGGGACTCTGTGCTTATTCCTAGCATTTTCCAATGCTTTTGGAACATGCATTATTATTGTAAGATGGTTTAGGAAAAAAAAAAATCAGTCCATATTCAGTCTATGCTGTCTTGCTGATAACAGATTTTTATAAATTCATTGAAAGAACAGTTAAATTAAAAAAAAAAAAACAAAAACCCACCAACAAAAACAAACAAACAAAAAACAAACACACACACACACAACTCTACAAAGACAGGTAGAAGAAAACAAAACTCAGATCTGGTGTAAGGATACCAAATTCTAAAGACAGAGGTCCTCAATGGAAAACCACCTGCATAAGGCATGGAAAGCTGATCTCAGGCAAACAAGCAACAGCAAAGATCAAGTTCCCTCATTTTCTATTTCTGCTCATCATTGTATATCCATTCCATTTCAGTGCACCAGAGTCACAGCAAGGCAGCTATTTTTTTTAGCTCGGTGCTGACAAAGAATCTTCAGATCATTGAACCTCAGCTATGGTCACATTACTGTATCATATAGTTTGTCATCTTATGTGATCGCAGGGCTTAGCTTCTTAACCTCAGAGGAAAATCTGTCTTGAAAATACATTTCCTCCCTAACCAGAGTATTCAGGTAAGACCCTGGATCAAAATGGCATGTTTCACAAAACAAGTAGAGCATTAAAGTGCTTATACTTCCTCATAACACAGTTTGCAGGATGCCTTAGAAATCTTGTCAGTAATTTGCTCCTCAGTGCCAAGAGATGGCTTTTTCCTCTAGCATTCATTGACAGGTGCCCTTATGAAAGGCCTGTGTAGTTGGGCTGGGCACTAAATTAATCTAAACTCCTCAGTCATAAATTAAAAGTAAGAATCTGCTACCATTAATGATTTCTAGTTCTCCCTCCAGAATACAAGCCTGGAAGGCAAATACAACTCCAAAGAATAGCCCAAGCCCATAAATGAGGAACTGCAGTGTACCTGTGAAATGTATTGTTGGGCTTTGCAATTGCAATTGCAATTTTTTCCTGGAATGTGTACCTTAAAGTGATGGACTTCTCTTTTGCTGTCAGATGTTCTTTTGATTTATAGTGTCTATTTATAAAGCAGAACAAAGTCATGAATAAATGCTAAAGTGCAGGAGATTTTAATGACCATTCTGTATCTGATGTAAACCTTGAGAATATTTACATAATCAGCTCAAGTATCCAACTGATACTGCAGCAATTTGCATGACTCTTCTCTGGCTTCAATACAGGAAAGACACATTGTGCATACAGTACAGAGATCAACAGTCTGTCAAAGAAACTGATGGTGTTCAAAGCCAAGTGCACCTGAAATTAAGGAACACTGCCTACCTTAATTTGCACTTCACTTCATGCCTCTATTGAGCAAGCTACCATTTTGTTCCAGCAAGTCTAGAGACAAGCTTTTTTTACTGTTGGATAATAGTAAACATCCCCTTCTAATTAAAAAAATCTGGTTCTGTGGGTTAAGATATCAATTATATTGATGCCTTCATTTGCTCTATCTAACAACCCCTCAAAGATACAATGTCTTTTGGATTCAAGCAGAAAACTGGAATTACCCAGGTTGTTGCTTCATTTTAATCACTATTATTTTCTTCAAATCTATCACCTATCCGGCATCTATATGCCTTTTATACCCCAGCCCCTGTCTAACATGTTTGCTTACAGCTCCATAAAGAGTACTGAAGACATCTACTTATTTTCAAATACATATTCCAATTGTACAGAAAGGAAATAGGGGATTGACAGTAATTCTGTTGAGACTTCAAAACACTGGGTTTGCACTTGCTCTGCTGTATTGCAGATAGTACAGGGCTAAAAGATCAGCAGAATTACTGGCAGAATATCCTACAGAAAGCACAAGAGAAAAAGCACTTCTCTTTGCCACAGAGACCAACTGAGAACCAAGCAGTACTGGTGTGGATGGTTGTGAAGGATGCTCACGTCAGACCACACTCTGTAAACGCTGACAAATCTTCTGCCCAACCTACTGCAACAGCAACTCTGTACTCACTTTCATGAAGTTCTCTGCAGTTGTGTAAACTAATGATGATTTGTTGTGCAAAATATAGTTTCTACAGCATTTGTGTATTGTACATAATTACGCTTTCTGTTTATAGTATCAAATACGTTTAGAGGTTTAAAAGCAAAGGCTGTTGCATTTGTAAGGATAAGTCATTTAAAGCAGTCTGCAGGTCTGCTTTTTGTTACAGAATAAAGTGCAGGTGATTATAAGCTAATTTTACCTAAAGGAATTCCAACATTTTCCAGCAACTCCTGCAACAGAGCAGTCACTCATGCTCTGTTGTAACAATGGATTTGAACACTGAACAAAACAAACTGTCTTCACATTAGAGTGATAAAAGTTCAACTCTCCCTCACATTTGAAAAAGCTATTGCTGTGTGTGATAAATCTCAAAGCACCCTCCAACATGTAGAATTTAACCCAAACATGATTCCTAGCTTGTACACAGTTTGAGATGATATTTTTTTAGATAATGTACAATTGTGTCAATGCTTCTACTTTCAAATCAAAACCAGACTCACTATTAAACATGATGTAACTTAAATCTTCGTCTTTTTTGAAAGATGTCACTTAGGGTACGAAAATAAGAGATTCACATTGCTTACTGCAGGCTTGATTTCAGCCACGATATTATTCACATTCTAATGAATACCTCAGTGAATCCCAAAAGGGTAATGTGAGTTTCAGGTGACTTTTTCACCTACAGTGATGTCAACTGAAATAAATGATGCAGAAGCCAAAGTAATGGGAATTGCTGTCTAGAAGTTCACAGTTCAAGTCTGAGATATTTATAATTCTAAGGACAGCATGTTATGGCTACTCTTGGCATTTGACATGAGAGGAAGGTTAAGAAGGCTTAAGAGCAGAATGTCAAATACGAACAAGGTAAAAGCACAGAACTGGGAGCTACAAGCTGTAAATTTTTTTCGCTGCTATTTTGTTATGTGACTATTTAATTTTCATCTCTCAGTCTACCCAGTTGTAAATAGCAGTCCTTCAGATGTGTAATGAAGATTCACTTGCTTACTGATGTGCTTGTTATTAAAAATCATTTACGATTTCAGAATTTTTGACAATCTCATGGAAGTTCATAACCACAACTCTTCTATATTTTTTTTATTCTGATCACCCTAATTTTTAATGTCAAGTAGATATCTAGACTTTACATTATAAACTAGGAATTTCCTAGTTGGAAATTCCATGGTCAGTAAAAAACTTGCTTCCAGTCTGCTTATGACACATGACTTTCCCATTTCTTATTTATAAGTAATTTAATCAGTTAAGACAAAGACAACACAGAGAACCAGTGTGACTTATTTATTTGTTTACTTATGTCTCATTCTCTAAAGTGACTGGGAAGATGTAGTGATTCTAATTATCAGGTCAGGATATAGGCAGCAGCAACATTTATGAAAGCTTCCTAGGAGACAACTAGAGGCCAGGGGAATGCTGCAATGTATTGCTGCAAATGAGTAAAGCCAGAGGTGATGCTTGATAGCTCCATATTCACAAAGTAATTAATGAGGACAGTAGGCAGTTTTCAATACGGTTCCTAATTGTAGGCTAAACATAGCAGAGTGCTGTTAAGAGGATTAATTGGTTAATGTCTTTAAAGTCTTTAAGCATGGAGTCATATAAATTTTAAGTGGCATTATTATTTTAGTAGAAAAAGGATGAGCCACATATTTTCGTTTTTCTTTGCCATGGGCAGCTACAGAAGACCTGCTTTCTGTACAACATTATAAATAGATGTGAGTTATGAGCTCAAAACTGTAACATGGTGAACAACTGGAGCTGTAATTTTCTGTTTACAGCATATAATTAATCTCTGGAACTCACTGCCACAAGACATTGCAGAGACAGAAGTTAGAATTAAAAAAATTACATTACGTATTTGTTGCCTTTTTTTCAGAAGTAACTAATATGACATTCCTCAAAATTACATTCACCAAGTTAAAGATTTGTTAAAAGAACCTGTTTATCGGGAGATAATCAGCATTTCTGTACTTGACAGGACTGTGTGAAGTATTTCAGAAAGGCCCCCAGCAACTGAGACCTCCAAAATTACTTCCTAATGTGGAAAACAAGTCTTCATAAAAATCAAGAACTGTTGCAGCTATCTAAAGATAGTAAAAAAATATAAGGGCTTTCGCCATAATGCTTCATAAGAGCCCCATCATTTGCCCAGGATCAAATCAAACTTCCTTCTAAAGGGAAAAACACTGCAAAACCATGGAGATTTTATTTCTACCCCATAGCCAGATTGCCAGTGTGCTGGTCTGAACCACTACTGAATGTACCATGTCTTTCAAGATGCAAAGTCTTAGAATTAAGACACATCAGCAAAGGAAACACACAGCCCAACAACTTGATAGAGTTCAGCTCAGTGGGGCTGCCAGAACTAACGTGGGAAGGAGCAGAGCACTACAACAGCTTTTCCCATCAGAGCAGCAGGGCAGAAAACCTAACTACTTTTAAAATCAGCCTTCACAAATTTATGGCAGGACTACGTAATGTGATCCAGAATCCCTATTTTACTAGTGGAGTATTAGAGGATGCATCATCTTTACCATCAATCATAGCTGATGGACAGGTGAAACCCTAGTGCAACACTGAACCCCAGCCTAGTGAACCTAAACCAGGGTTTCTTACAGTACTTTGTTGACCTCTTTGTTTTAGGATGACTAAATGTGAAAGAGATCCTCAGAGCCTTCATGAAAGACCACCCAGCAATCCACATGTATTACATGGAAGGCCGTTTAGGACAATCATTATTATAACCAGTAAAGAAGCATATGCATTTCTTTCCTAATCCAAACTTAGTTAAAATAATTCTAGTCTATTATCACGTCAATTTTTAGAATATAACTTTCCAGCAGCAACAGATTGTTATTTAAAATGGCTTCTCTCCTGTTACATTTAAAGTATGTCTCTCATTAAGGAAGATACTGTTCTATGATACAGTAGGAAGCACTGCAAATAGAGCACTCCTTTTTCTTACTTTATTCACTAAAGGCATTATGATGAGCCAACACAGTGGACAGAGCCTCAGCAGACTTCAACTCCAGTCACAAGCTACTTTCTGGAAGACTCCAAGACAGTTCTTTCAGAACGTTGTAGTCCGGCATTTGTCTACCACTAGTGTTAGGATTCTAGAGGGCTTACTGTGAGAGAATGGACATGTGAGCAATCTTGCGTGAGAACAAGACTGATAAGAGCCTCAGCCAAGCAAGAATGCGATAAGGATGTGACCCTGAATGAGGGGGGAGAAACTCAATGAGACAAACAACCCCCAGAAGGGATTGGGACGGAAGAAGAAGTTCTACAAGGCAGGAAGCCTAGCAAGGCTGGTGTGGCACTTTTTATCCAATCATAAGAAGTTTTAAAGCGCGGGCTAAGTGAACTGTCCAATCTTGAGGACTTGTACTGCATGTTACTCACGTGTGCGGGAGAACATTATAAAGGGCTTTCTTAGTTGTAATAAATGGGCATCGCTTGATCACATTGGTCGCGTGCGTGCTCAGCTCTCCCGCACACTAGTTAGTTTCCACAGCCATAATTCCATCTTTTATAGCTAAGTAATCACAGTATTGGGGTTGTTCCTGCAGTCTTAGTCCCACTACTTGGATACATATCACAAAGGGGAATGCAAATCTGTTTACAAAAGTGTTGTAACAGAACACACAAAACTACCCTGGGGCTACGCTCTGTCCAAAGGGAAGTTCTGACTTTCAGTAAAACTCTGAATAAAATAGAATAGAAATTAAAATTATATATATATATATATATATAAATCCACCTTGATTTAATGTTTTAAAATGTAATTCATAAATTCTAAATTTAGAAGGATTTTAGATAATTAAAGGGAGAGAAAGACAAGAAACAAGTGTTATCCTTTTAGTCCAGTGGATAAATCATGCTTTCAGTTTACAGAAAATCTCAGACAGTGTTTTCTCCGCTTTATTCAAAGCCAGATTCTTAAAACATCCAGCACTCAGGCAAATGTCTTAGTTGCCTGCTTATAAGGATGCTGGCACCACTTTCTCTTCATCGCTGGTTTTGTGAAAGACTCCTAAATCCCCATAAGGCTTACAGCCCAGCTTCACTAAAAATAAGTAAGTTAGAACCCTACCTAGGAAATGGAAGTCAAAACACATTTTTTTTGGATTGAGGTTTTCGTTCTTGAGAAAGTGGCCACAAGCAGATTTTTTTTTATCATTTTTAAAGACAATTTTTAAAGTATTTTTACATCAGTAGATGACCTGAAAATAAGTCACTAGTGACATGAAATCTCTAAGAATTCCATCTGAGGTATAGAAAAATGATGCTGGTCTAGGACCTAAGATGTATAAATAATTATTCTTCTGTTCAAATTATATACCAAAATTTTTAAAAGCATTCAACTTCTAATATATTTCAAGAAGAAGAAGAGTTTAAATTTTTTAAACACATTTTCTTCAAATTAATTATTTTGTTTATGTTTGCTTCTCTAATAAAATCAATGAACATTTTACATGAAAAAATCAAATTTTAAATTCTGAAAGTTTCTTTTTGAAAGGCAAAGATCAAATAGAATAATTGATAAATTTTACACTAATTTTAACTAACAGTTTCAGACAATAGCAGTTGAAGTAATCTTTCACTTTTTAGTGAAAGAAATTGAGCTGGAAAATCTAATGTCTTTTATAATTTCTTGCCTGCTACCCATCCCAGGTGATTTTGAAGATCCACTCAGAATGACAGATGGGAAAAGAGGAAATATTTCTGTGGCAGAATATTTTAAAGGGTTTTGACAGTGGCATGACTCAAGAAATCGAGATTATAAAAGAGGAATACAGCAGAAGAAAGTTTTCCACATATATAAATAACATCTTCACACATCTAGTGTGTACACTGACATACAACTGGAGAACTAATCCACCTATGTGGCCTCAGGGACTGAATTTAAAATGTATACTGTTTCACCAAGGGGAACTGCTCCTCTTTTTTTCAGGGTTTTTGAGGCTCATGAGATCTCTTTGTCCTCATCCACAAGTCTCATTTCCTTTTAGTTTTTTCTGCAAACACTGAAAAGTGCTGACACTCTTGCCACAAACCTGACCTTGGTTGCCTATCTGCCTTCACACTTGCCAAGCTGAACAGGTAGCAGATCTGGATGAGTCATTACTGAAGCAAAGGAATCAAAAGGGTTAAAGTTAAAGCCTATACAGAGTTTCTCTGAGAAAGGAGCAAGGAAAAAAGTCATGAGGTGGGCTGCAGACCTTCAACCTGAACTCAGGGAAACCTGAATTATATTCACAGACTTTGGATTTTAAAAATCAGCAGAATTCATTAAAAGCCAGGCTTAAATTTAATTTTAAAGATAATGAGCACTTGGGCAATTAATAAAATGCTTTCTGAATTCATCTCCCATAGCAAACAAAGAGCTAACATCGGTCTTTCCCTCAAAACAGGAAAGGATTATTCAAATCGGGTGCAAAATACAGCTTCTGGCAGAAGGCAATAGTCTTTGATCTCAGTTAAGCCATATTGGTGGCTCCCCTTGTACAGAGAAGAGTAGAGTTTAACACCTAATGAAGAAATAAATCAGATGTTACATTCCCTACTGTCTTTGGTATATGATTTAATGGCTTATATTACATTTGTGGCTGTTACATTACCTGAAGAATAGGACCTTGCTGATATGGGCAGTAAAGGAGAAAGAAATGATAGCAGTGTGGACCGCAAGTTGCTGTAGGTCTGACTCTTACATTATAAAATGTCTTTATTAACTATATTGGATCAACAGAAAAAGCTAAATGGAAAACACAGGACACAATCCAAGCTACCTCTGCAGTTGAATTAATCTTTCTGTTTCTGTCAAATGGAAGGAGCATATTTATCAAAGTGAAATTTCAACATAAACTACTAATATAAAAAATGAGCTTTCAATTTAATGAGATTTCAAAATACCTCAGGTATCAGTACACTCTCCTATTTTGGGATAACTGTTTCTAAAATTCATTCTTTCCCAGGCAATTTGAGCTCTGGCTGAGTAATAAGGATGTAACTATTAGTCTTCAAAGGCACCATAAAGGCTTTCCTTGTTCTTTATGTATTCTGTATCAATTAAAAAATAAAGCAAAATAATTTTCATATTTCTAACTGTTAGGGAAACTTTGTTGCATGGGGATTTTTCGTTTATTTGTTTTGCTTGCACAGGGCTGATCAGAAAGTGAAGAGTTTAAAAATATTCTTTTGTAAATAACTGAGATCCCAAGCAAATATACAATGGAGATGTCACCATCTCCAAGAGGCCATATAAAAATCTGTGATGCATCTGCATGATGAACTGTAAGTTTGAATTGTCAGTGTCACACAACACTTTGCAACTCTGACAGGGCAAGACAGACACTATGCCTTTATTCTTCCATAAGAACAGTGAAATTCACAATAAATGTTAAACTTGGATTATTTATCCCTCACAAATCATGGAGGTGAGGGAGGAGTAGCTGGAGAGCTGCCAGTCAGAGAGGGACTTGGGGGTGTTGGTTGACAGCCGGCTGAACAGGAGCCAGCAGTGTGCCCAGGGGGCCAAGAAGGCCAATGGCATCCTGGCTTGTGTCAGCAATAGCGTGGCCAGCAGGGACAGGGAAGGGATCTGACCCCTGTACTCTGCACTGCTGAGGCCGCACCTCGATTCCTGTGTTCAGTTTTGGGCCCCTCACTACAAAAAGGACATTGAATGACTCGAGCGTGTCCAGAGAAGGGCAACGAAGCTGGTGCAGGGTCTGGAGCACAGGTCGTACGGGGAGCGGCTGAGGGAACTGGGGGGGTTTAGTCTGGAGCAGAGGAGGCTGAGGGGAGACCTCATCGCCATCTACAGCTCCCTGAAAGGAGGGTGCAGAGAGCTGGGGATGAGCCCCTTTAACCAAGGACAAGAGGGAATGGCCTCAAGTTGCACCAGGGAAGGTTTAGACTGGATATTAGGAATAATGGGTTATTATTAGTTGGAATGGGCTGGCCAGGGCAGTGGTGGAGTCCTCATCCATGGAGGTGTTTAAGAGTCGGTTCAAATTAGCACTGAGGGATATGGTACAGTTGGAAACTGTTAATGTTGGGTTGATGGCTGGACTGGATGATCTTCAAGGTCTTTTCCAACCTAGCTAATTCTGTGATTCTGTTATAACACAAAAACACTCCACCCTTTCTTCTCTATACTTGTGCTCAAAGCAACCATAACAGTTCCTCACATACAGCGCCACCCATATTGGTTATTCAACACAAAAGATTCTGTCATCAAGTTTTGTCTTTCAAATTTGTCAGAACTATTCTCAGGTTTCCCACAAAGAAAATAACCACCAAAACTCCAGTTTTACTCAGGTGTTTACTACCCTGGATGCACTTAAATCTGCAGGAGGCATGCATCCTGAGATTACGCACACCTCCGCTCTTCCTGGCTTCAGTCTTGAACTGCAGGAGCAGTGCATCTAACAGGTGTTTTGCTAGTGCCCTCAAACCACACACAAACTCCATAAACAAACAAAGGCATTTATCTCCCCTCCTGCTTAGCTACAGTGGACTAGTACCAAGTTTACCAAGCCTACGATTGAATTAATTGGTGACTTCATTAAAAACTGTCATGTTAGGTCCAGATCCAAATGCACAACAATAGTGTCCTGAAGAAAAATACAGGGCACATAGTCAGCAACCATCTGAGATGTGGGGGCAGTCTGCATTTAACAGTTAAATTAGCTCCTTATCATAGTGTGACTATGGGGAGGAAAAGTAACAGAATACAACACTACAGGTCCTCAAGAAATCCACTTATCCCGCACACTCCCAGAAGCTGTCTAAGTCTGCTTTCAAGCACTTTCACAATATCATCTTTCCATTAACTCCAGTGGGAGAGTTTGTTATTGTTTTCACCATCTCTTTTCATCTGCTTAATATTTCATCACTAGAAAATACTCAAGAAAAATCAGCACATACATCTCAAACCAAAGATGTAGGCAAATACACTGAAGAGGAAATACACCACAGAGGGCAGGGCATAGGCCTTCAGCATTAAAGTCAATCTCACTTTGATGTTTCCAGATGCCTAACAAAAGCTATTGAAACAGATTGTTTTCTCAGAAGTAAGTAACGAACTGGAGGAGCATCCCATTAAGAGTCATCATACAACTCTTTTCTAAGTAGATTAGTTCGAGCTGCTAACATCAGTCCCATGATTCATTGATGGAGAAATCATTATTTAAATGCAGTGTGAATGACAAACTACAACCCAGCAAAGTGTGGAGTAAATCAGTTCCTGAAGTCCTACTGATTTGCTTTTACCAAGAGAAAATGTTTACTGTCAGTGCCATTCAGAATGTAATTCCCACCACAAACACATGCATCAGTACCCTTTCCACCTGGTTACTACCCATATTTGTGATGTTGCAGACAGCCACTTACCCTGGGGAAGAGAGAAACTTGTGAAACCCTCTTCTTTTTGCAGCCCTGGATGTGAGCAGGCAGCACAGCAGGTCTTCCTTCTCACCAAGCACTCCTGGACAGCCCTTCCTTCTGGAACAGGGCTCCTGATACCAGTTCACATTGGTTTGGGCACAGAAAAGGTTACATGCATATCACTACTACTGGAAAACATCACCTCTCACAGTCTTGTCAAGTTTCCAGCATCACTTACAGCAGGCTCAGAACAATAATTAAGATCCTCCCTACACACTACACATTTGGCACAGGGTAACTAACCTAAAGCAGAATACCTCCAAACAGGGATATTCTCCCTTTCCTTCAGGTGAACAGGAAACTGTTCTCACATCTTTCCTTTAGCAAGACACAATCACAGAATCATTCAGTTTGGAAAAGACCCTTGGGATCATCGAGTCCAACCATCAGCCCTACTCTACAAAGTTCTCCCCTACACCATATCCCCCAACATCTCATCTAAACGACCCTTAAACACATCCAGGGATGGTGACTCCACCCCCTCCCTGGGCAGCCTATTCCACTCTCTGACCACTCTTGCTGTGAAAAGTTTTTTCCTAATGTCCAGTCTGAACCTCCCCTGTTGCAGTTTAAAGCCATTCCCCCTTGTTCTGTCACTAATCACCTGTGAGAAGAGACCAGCACCAACCTCTCCACACTGTCCTTTCAGGTAGCTGTAGAGAGTGATGAGGTCTCCCCTCAGCCTTCTCTTCCTCAGACTAAACAGTCTCAGCTCCTTCAGTCGCTCCTCACAGGATTTATTCTCCAGGCCCTTCATCAGCTTCATTGTCCTCCTCTGCACTTGCTCCAGCACCTCAAGATCTCTCTCGTATTGAGGTGCCCAAAACTGGACACAATACTCCAGGTGTGGCCTCACCAGTGCAGAGTACAGGGGGACTGTCACCTCCCTACTTCTGCTGGTCACACTATTTCTGACACAAGCCAGGATGCCGTTGGCTTTCTTAGCTACCTGGGCACACTGCTGGCTCATGTTCAGCAGTGTGTAAATAGAAACACATTTTCTCACTCTCTCACATTTTTCACTCTCTCAATCCTAACCACATAAGCTTACAGAAGTTAGATATTGATTGCAAACATATTTTTAATTCTTGAAATTTTACAACAAATACACCTTCATGAGATTTAGTACTCAAAAAATCCATTGCCTTGAAAACTCATGAAGTATGATCCTAAACAGCAAAATGTTTTCCCCATACACATACATACAGGAAATCAATACCTAACATGGCTAGATTACAGATTTATAAACAAAGCAATATTAGGAGCAATATCCAGATGGCTTGTTTTTCACACCACAGAATCATTCAGGTTGGAAAAGACTTTGTAGATCATCTAGTTCAACCATTAAACCATACCCCGCGAAACAGTGCAAAATGAAGAAACTAGAGTTTCTAATTTGGAAAGACACAGAAGACAACATATCCTGTTAGTTTAATGAAAAAGGAAAAACTAAATTTCATCTTCCATTTTCCAGTTCATGTATAGAGTCAGAACAAATATTAAATATGTATTAAAAATGCACCAAGCTTTTTGCTCCTTGTTCAGACTTGACAGATATTTTATCCAATAACTGAAATAGTTGTGGACAGATGGGTGCTTGCAGATATTGAATATGATGCACAAACAGTCCTCTGTTTTTCATTAAAAGCAATGTTCAGAATTCACCTAAAGATATTCCTTTAGCATGATCAGTGTAAGAAACGGGTTTCAGACAGATCCTTTTCCATAATTCATAGCAGCGTCTCTATAAGTGCAGACTAAACAGTGTACAATGTATGTTTGGCGTGTTCTTTACAACAGCCATCACTAGCCGCAATACCGTACATAATTCAGACACCATTTCTTTTTTTTTGTCTGCCTGACTTTTGTAATGATTGTTACTTTCACAGAAACTTTTATAGCCTCTTTAACATTATTAAGAACTATTACAAATATTCAACTGAATTCTTACACTGTGAAGTGAAAGACAGTTTTCCTCATACAACTGAGGTTGAAAAACAACAACACACATTTACTAGTCTAAGTCTTAATTCTTCTTTGACATATGCAAGTCAAGGAAAACCAGGTTTTAAAGTAAGTCTGTCATTGTAGTAGTAATACTGTTACATTTGTGACAATCTAAAGATATAAACGTCAGGGATTGCAGGAAGAGGTATTATGTATCTCAGACTAACCTGAAAGAAATTTTAAAAACTGACAAGTCTCGTCTTTAGGTCATGTTTGTCTATTAATGTTTTCCCTGGCCTTTATTCTATATTTGCACTTGTGTACTGACTTCTGGCAGAACTGTTATTTTCAGATTAACTCTAGACAATTAATTTTAGTGAAAACAGATGTGAAGAAGTTATATTGGGGATTAACAATATGAAGAAGAAAGGGAAGAAACTGAAATGAATATTTATCTATAACAGGTTCAAACATGCAATCTGAACATATATGAGTAATACAGAACTGGATCAATATGTCTGAATTGCCAAACCATCACATTAATTCAGCAGTTAATCAAGCTTGAGATGGTCAGACTGCTCCTGTTCAAATCTCAAAGAATTCAGTTCTGCTTTCTGCATACTACCATATTTTTCAAATTTGTGAGTTATCAAGGTATGTGGCAAATACAAGATATAGCTCCAAACCTTGCAACATACTACTTATTTTGAAAAAAAAAAAAAATACAGTGGTGCACAAAATTAAGCAGAACGATACTTCTATGTATTTTATTAGAGCTTCTCACAGGCATAAGAGATTGGAATCCATTCTCTCAAAATAGTTCTTTGTTTCATTTCATGTGTCATGTTTTGTTATCACCATATTATTTCCCCAAGAACAGTATTACCTGTGAATAAACTCCATTCCTGACCTGCAGTGCAGAACTGCAACAGAAATAATGACAAATACTGTACGGGTTGGGGAAGCGCATGGTGCATGAGTGCATGTGAAAGATGACTACATGCCCTCCACACAATGAAGACTGTCCATCAGTAGAAAGCTGAGTTGGAGCTGTTCAGTGCACCCATGACTACCTGCACTCACTAACTGAGCCCCAAAGTTCCACATGGCCATGGATGACAGTCCACTGCAGAGCAGATGCTGGAGTTTTGGCACAATCAAGTGTGGAAAAGTGCACTTCATAGCAAAGATTGCATGTCTTCTTTTAGGATGCTGATTCCCCCCCTTAAATTGAGCTACCAAAATGATAAACTGCACTTTGAATGCTCCCATCTATCTAGTCAATCCTTTACAAGTGTTCATAGCTGTGATATAATTCATGCTAGATACCAAATGAAAAGATTTTCACTTTGACAACGGGGTAGATAATTGTTGGCAGACAGAATGGGAACAAAAGATGACAAAGAATCACTGCAGTATCACAGACAGTAGGAACAGTGAGTTATTCATAACCTTCAAAGCTGGAATGACAGGAAGCATCTGATTTCACTGCAAAATAGCCCCAAACATGCCCTTTTATAACGAAATTAGTCTTTCACAGACCCTTTTCTGCTTTATACGTGTTACAGTCACAATAAAAGGCATACTTTGGAAGGAAAAGCCACAAGCCATCCTCTTTGTCACAGAGTTCCACAAATAAGTCATCTTCTAAAAAGTAGTTTCTATTCCTTAATGAACTAGCAAGCACACAGCATCTCTGTAATCTGGTAAAGGAGCAGTCACCAGCTCTCCCTCCTTTCCTCCCTCTCTTCTCCTTATTAGTATGCAAAGCAAGTCAAAGGAGGGAATTTCTTGCTTGTTCACTAGCTAGAGGGCTATTCCGTTGCCATTCTATTTATAGATTTGCTTTCAGCTGCAGTAGGCAGCTCACCATTTGCTGTTCAGCATTTTCTGCTCAGCTAGCCTCCAAGGGACACAGCATTTTCATAAATTCTGTGAATGGCACTGAGGTTGCCTCTAAGTTTGCATCTGCCTTTCTAATTCACAAGTAAAATTTTATCCTACCACCATTTTCTAAGGTAAAACAATGTCCTCATTAATTTCATTATAAAAATACAAATGAGGCAAACGAACTTGCTTCTGTGGAAAGATTTCTATGCAGTTTTTTGATAACACTATCTATTACAGCCTTGCAGAACTACCACTGAAATATTGCAAGCACAAGTTAAAGAATGTGATAGTAAACTTATTAATGTAAAAAGATTACTCACTTGATATTATATCATTACCTGGCATAACATCACTGTACAGGAAAAAATATGTAGATACATTTGTGTTAAAAATGTCAAGCTCATTTCTCGGATGCAGCCGCTCGTTTGATGCTGCTGCAGTAAATCCCAGGCACAGTGTGCTACTACAGTGAACAAATTTGGTTATTTGCCTCTCCCTTTTCCCTGTCCATATACTACTCCATCAACACAGAGGGATCTGAACTGGGCACTGAGGGTGACTTCCCTCAGAGCAATCAAGTTCAGGCTGCCATAAACAGAGTGTACAAAAACCCAGCACAGCAGGGAAAATGCCTGGTATTGAAAAGACTAGGGAGAATACTTCCACAGTGTCCTTGTGGTAATGGGGATCTGGGACTGCAGAGTAGCCCACAAACAGGTCTGTGCAAAACATCCCCAGGTAGACTGATTTCAACTCGCCTCAGCTCTTGTGGCCACGGTTTTCTCTTTGCTGCTGCTGCTCCCCCAGATCCTTCTGTTTACCCCATTCTGCATCACAGGATCAGACAGTGAATGATGCCAGCTGCAAAGTGATGGGCAACAGCACTTGCAGAGGTAGCAGACATGAGACTCTGCTGCTCATGTGTATGGCAAACAAAATGCGAAATCATACCTTCAAAGGGTACACAGAATCTCCACAAATTGCCTTACATATTTAGGGGAATTCTTATTGTACCTCTTGAGGTGGATTGAACATGTTTGTGCTTAAATACACAATAATTATCTAACAATGCGTTAGTGCTACCAACAAAATGAGTCTGCATAGATACATCACAAGCCAATTTCTTACATACACTTGCACCAGCACCAATCCTCAGCCCAGCCTTGGGACCATCCCCCAGCCCAGCTCTGCTGCCCAGAGGTGGCCCCTGAGCACTTCCTTTCCAGGATGGCTACCAGACAATGCTGTGGCTGTTTCATGTCTCATCACCAAGGGAAATTTCACTTCTTTTACAGGGAGTCCTTATGTCTCTGGCACCCCTGCCTCCAGCCAGTTTAACCTCTTCTGCAGTTGGGCCTTCTTGCCCTCCATGCCAGGCCATTTGGTCACAAATCACCACTGCTGAACAGTTACAATTTGAATTTCCCCTTCACCTCTTTTATGATACATATGATCCTCTATTTTCTCCAGCTGTGGGCATTAGATCTGTAGTCTGTTCTCCCTAAAGACAGCAGCAGCATCTACAGGGTGGGAACATGAGCTCTGGAAGACACGTGGCAGCAAACAACCCACAGGAATCAGGCAACTTGCAACCAGGGCTCCCATGTTGAAAATGAACCTTCCATGGAACACCAGAGGAAGTTCTAGAAGTAAGACTTCCATGCTCACACCACCTCCACCTTTTAGAGAAGGGCCATGTTCAGCCCTTCATGCTAATACACACAGCATCACTGAGGGAAGATACACGGAGGGTAGATATTTCCTGTGCTGAAAATCCATATGCCTTGAATTATGAAAGGTTTCCACTTCAAAGAAGGATAGTAACAAAGATGCTTTAATTTACACGCCAGCAAAACGTGGTTTCTTACTGCATGGTGGTAAGCACCCAGGACATTTGCCTACTCGTGCTAAATTTGCTGGCATAGTTGAAGTGAAAATTACACAGTGATTCTACTTTCCAAATCTATGAGGAAAAAATCAATGAACACTTACAGACTCCCCATTTAGGTTCACCATACTGATTAGGAACAATATTCAAAATTACATTTTTGCCCCTGATCTCTTCTATTTGTAAGCAACACAGGTAGACCCCGTTATATGATGTACCTAGGCTTGCATCTCTCAATTACCAGAGAACTGAATTGTAATTCTGGCCCAATTTACACTCTGCATTCTTGTTTTCCAATTTCAGCCCAGTCCAGCATTTAGACCACTGGGTCAAAAATTCAGCTATGCTTCCACTGATTACCCTGGGAACAGAAGCTGCTTCCTCAAAATCCAATCTCATTTTTTTAGTGCAAGGTACTATACACAAGCATTAAAACATAGATTCAAACCCTCATTGCCAAAACCAAAACTACAACAAACTCCAAAAGTCAAACAAAATTATATTTAGAAATAAGAAAAAAAAGTTAGTATTTTCTAAGATCTAAAAATTATGTATGTTGACATCACTTCTTTTTTGTTTCCTATAACAAAGGGACATAAAACAGTTTCAGCTGTGAAACCCCTAATACCTCCCAAGGAAGGAAAAACAATAAAACCACGAGTGGTGCCATTGTCTAGTATGAAGAATCATCACCATGTAACTCAAGTGTCCTTGATTAACTCTTTATAGGGAAATTAAATCTAACTATTCCTTTTCATTATTGATATCCAATGGAGAATTTAGCCTTTGTATTTGATACCATATTGTTATAGTTAACACAGAAAAAGGGTAGATCAAGTGGTAGGCTTTGTGTGTCAGAACAACTCCAAAATGCATCTAAATATTGAAAATATGAGCAACATAGAGTATAAAAACCAGTAGATGATGATGTTATCATATCCCAACATTATGTTTAATTCACGATTTTTCACACACTGAGGATTTTATGTCCATAAACATCCAGTAAATGACAGAGTAACTTTCAATTTCATGTGCTCTATTTGTTCTAATTGAATTTTAAAGAAAAAGCCAGGACTAGGTGCTAATTTATGGGTTTTAACTAGGAGTTCCAGCAGTAAAAATATATCCCCTTATATGTTCACTAGTGTCATCCTTCTCCTTGTCAGTCTCTGCTGAAGTTTGCATTTGGCTCTGGCTCATGCCACGCTGGAAAATGAAAGAAAACACAACACAATGATTAGAGGGGCAGCAAAAGACTTAGGAAACCATGTCCTTACCCTCATACATATTTCCAGTATGTCCCTGGGCCTTTAGCTTTTTCTGATAATGTTATCATGTTATCTCAGCTTTGAAAACAGACTTACAGGTTATCCACAGCACCTATTGCATGAGTCTCCCTCTGCCTGCAGTGCAGAACATGATGCCATAGCCAGACTATCTGATGTCTTGTTCAGACAGAGCTGCAGGAGATAACCCAGAGCCTGCTGACAAATCTGAGAGCTTGTATCTCCATTCACCGAAGGGTCAGCCTTATCCCCCGGTGAGCAGAACCAGATCTACAGCTGCTGAGGCTGTGGTTACTTATTCCTGACCAAGGTGTTTGCTTTGTTAGCTACTAACACACAGACTGATGAAGGAGAGAGTGAAGGTCTGAGTCTGAAAAGCTCAAGGTGGGGTCTCCATTACTAGGCAAACACTGCTAGCATGGGGTATCAAAGATGGAAATTGCTCTGCCTTATCAGAGGAACTCAGGATGAGGAATGCAAAAGGAGCACAGGCAAACAAAATGGAAAGCAATACAAGACACTATGTTTCCGTGCTGAAAGGGATAAGTAGCACCAAAATGATAGATGAAGAGTGAAAATTCAAAGAAAATACCCTATCTTCTCCCCTGAAGATTTCCACATTTGAAGACAACTATTTGTAACACATGGTTATTACAAGCATTCAGTCTAGCACTTACTCAGGAATGAAGATGATTTACAGCCCTACATCTTCCATGTAATAGTGTGAGGAAATGGGCAATTGTCTTCAGTGGATAATGGATCTGCATTTTCCTACCCTTTTGATTTCACCATTGCAAATATTCTGGCTCCTAAATCCATTTTTAAAAGTAATTGGGTGCATTCTCTCACTTCTGTTACTTGATTTTAAAGTTTCCTTTGTCCACCCACAGGAAAGTACAAAAAGAGGGGACAGAGGCATTCTGCCCATGCAGTATTAGAGACGAAAAGCACTATTTTTCTGGAAGGAGTTCAAGAAATCTCTTCAGACTGAAAGCATTCCAGTCTCACTAATAGCAGCTAGGAACTGGAAGGACACCACTCAATTTGTAAAAGTAATTATAAATTAATTAACACAGTTTGAGGCAACAAATACAAACCTGATATATTTTCTACAGTACTTAACTCATGGTTAAGCATTGGAAAAGTTTGCCCCAAGATGTACTGGCATGTCCACCCTTGGAGATTTTCAAAATTCAGCTGGGCCAGGCTTTATACAAGCTGAGATGGCTTTAAAGTTAGCTCTCTTCTGAAAAGATGTCAAACTATACAAGCAATATTTAACCTATTTTTTCCTATAATCGCACATTAATAATATTTAAATTATAATGTATTAATGAATAGGACAAAGATAGAAAGCCAAAGCAACAGATTCTTTTTTCCTCAGAAGAAATATTTTTTTAACACCATAAAAGCAGAAAGAGAAACTCGTTCATATGAAATATACAATGGTGTCAACCATGCTGCAAGACGAATGACGATTGATAAGTACTGAAAAGTACATCAAGTATCTTGTTTTAATTTATATAGACCATTACTTGTACAGACATGTAAATATATGTTATTAGCAACATATACACAAATGATACAGAATAAGGCACTAACAGCATTTTTTTTGTACTGTTTTTCCCATGATACTAGCATGAAAATTTTAGTAAAACAAAACAACTTTAGATTTAAACTCATCCTTCCCATCTTTGTCCTTCCCTACTTTACACAGCAGTGCAGTTCCACTGGGACTCAAAAATCTGATTTCTGGTTTACATTTGAGTACAATGATTGAAAATCAAAATTGTCTTGGACAATCTTCAAGAATATGACAGAATACAAAAGGATGAATGGAAAATTTTGAACGTAGGCATGAATCACTATGTAGTTACGTGAAGCACAGGTTCGGCACTGCAGAAGAAAAATCTGCCTATGAAGCAAACCTTTTGCTCCACTCAGTGTTGGTAAGGTCTCTTTTGGTGGGCTATGCATTAACATAGAAACTCCAGAAAATAATTAAATTTTTAAAAATCTAGAAAATATTACCCCTGAGAAAGATCAAATTAATTAGAGTTGTTCAGATGGACGGAAATAGATTGAGAACATGTTGTTAACTGACAATTAGTTGTCCTTTCATCAGCATAATTATGATAATTAGTTTAAAATAGCTAAAGAAATTGCTGAATGTTTGTACAAGTGAGCAATATTCTCAAGCACAGAGGCTCAAAAGGCACAGGGGGTGGGGTTTTTTGGAGACAGGTAGTAACAGAAGTGATATGAGATATATTGTCTCAAATGTTACAGAAACGTTAATTGTTATTTATGCTATTAGTTTTTGGTTGTCCAGAATTGGAATGATAGCAGTAAAAATCTGCAGATGTGAGTTTATTATATATCTAACTCTGCAAATGAATTTCAGAGTTCCAACAAAAATATGTGGGTGCCAAGAAGTAGAGGTCTATGGTAGGTTATTTTCTCACTTTCTTAAGGTCTGCACTGTTAATTTTGTATAGCCTAAGGTAACTCTAACATTGAACTGAAGGCATTTTTTGTGGAACTTCAAAGAAGATGTGAACAGAATTTCAGTTCTCACAAAGAAAATATTCTGTAAATATCCCTGTTTCTAATGAAGCCTTATTTTAAAGAGCATAAAGATCAGGGCTGTAGCAAAGAAGTGTTTTCAGAATTACTGTTTAATAAGAGATGGTGCAAAAGTACAGAGAAAATTAACTTTGGTACAGAAAGCACATGCATCCTGATTTATACATAGTAGAGCAACACTAGTAGTCTTATGAAATCAGGCTTTATGGCTTATGTATTCATCAATTTAGTTTGCTCTTTCAGTCTGCATTGTGTAGAAAAAAAGAAAAAAATCAACAAAACAAAAAACAAAACAAACAAAAAAACCCTAAATATTCTCTGTATAGGACAAATAATTTAGAAACAAGTATATTCAGCTGCCACATTGTCTGGTGACCACAAACCTATCTGGAGAAGAAATAATGTAAGTAATATTTTCTTGAGGATGTAATTTCTGCAGCTATTCTTTGACACTAAGCTAAGCACCTACCAAATAAATTGAAATCAAAAGACAGAGGGAAATCCGCCAAACTCTAAGTACTTTCATCTGAAGCTTATTTCTTCTCTACTTCTGAAATTTCAGTGTTACATAGCAAAAAGTTGTGGCAGATTTTAATTATACAGATCATAACTAGAATTCCAGTCTGAACTTTTTCAAGAGAAAATTGTTTGGACTGGTTCTCTCATTCCTTACCAACCCGTTCTAGCACAAATACTGGTGTCTTTCAAACAACAGATAGCACTTGCAATTACTGTATCTAGTGCTTTCTTATGGAGGGATATCTAATCATAAAACTGTGTTTTATTAATTAATGACTGCACTTCATGTGAGATAAACATTTATGGGAATCCCTTCATACAGGGTTTGGAAAAAAATATTTTCTCATTTGGAATACGACATCAAAGAAATATAGCACATCTGCTCAGGACAAAATTAAAACCAAGTATTTCAGCCTTTTGAAACTGAATGGATATGGAATAAAACAAATATCTTAACCAAAGCACTATAGTTATATTGTGCATATTTTGCACAATATGCTGCATGGAACTTGTTAGAAAGTCAACATTAGGCCAACAATAAATTTCACCTGACCTAAATGGAGTCAGGATTTAACCCTGACTTTTACAATGGATCCAGAGAACTATTTTATTACTAAACATCCAACATTTATTTGACTTTCAAGAGCTACTTGATTTTCTTCTTGAGCAAAAGAAAAGAGCACAAAACCAGATCATTGAAAATAACTGCTTCTTAGGCAGTTCTTTGTTAAGGGTTCACAGAGAATTAACTGTGGCAAAAGATCATAAAAAATAAAGGAAAGGATAGAAGGAAGAGAAGTGACACAAAGCCCCTAAAAGCAGTGACCTACCTTTAAAGAAGATTAAGTGTGAGTTTTTCAGAGACTAAACACATCATAGAACTTCAAGTTGTTCTCACATGTCCTATGTTGGTTCTTTCAGATCTTACTCTCTAATGAAAATAGATTAAAAGGTTGATACTGTGAACAGTGGGAGTTTGCCAAATGCCTATGGAGGACTGCCTATGTGAAACACACACTACATTAAAAGAATTCTCATAGTTTACTTCCAGTTTAACTCTAGAAGCAATAAGGAAGAGGAGAAAGGTCAATATATTTCAAACCCACACTTCTGATTCATTTCCACTGAGCTCTGAAAGCCAGAGCAGATTCAATCCCAGCACTCCACTCTCAACCACAGTGCTTACACAAAGACATGGACCCAACGTGCTCGGTTCTATGTTTATACAAGCAAACCGAAAGTCAGTCTGCACACCTATCTGCCTCCTCTGAAGTGTGTAAGGCACCATTACAGACATAGTAAACATAGGCTTATTTTTTTCCAGAATGTCCTTACATCAGTGTTACAGAAATACTGAAATACTTGCAGTAAAGATTCCTGTAGAGGTGTTGAGACCAATACTAAGTGTTAAAACCACTCTATCATGGCCTTCACCACCTGAAAACATCAAAATTCTATGAAAATCTCAGAACAGAAGAACAGTGCCAAGTAGAATAACACAGAAAGGTTTTACCTTTGCTAAACAGCAAAAAAAAAAAAAAATCCCATTTTTCTGAGACAATCATAATTGTTATTTTGTTAAATAAAATGTATTTTGTTAAATAAAAATTACATTTGTTACAAATACCGTGCTGATAAAAATTCTAAATTTCAGTGAAGCAGAACAGCAACTACGTATGAAAAACATACATACTTTCATTCCAAGCTAAATTCAGTGAGGACTAAGGTCACTATGGTTTGGAGTTCAGCACATCTCAAAAATCACAATGCAATTTCAGTTCCAAGTGAAGAAAAATAAAACATTAGTTTCAGATCCATATTTTAATTCATTATGCCTATGAGTAGTCAGACAGGAGAGATCCAAAATGTCATCTCTTTCTCAGAGCACATGAACGGCAGTCACAAACTATTGTTTCTGAAGATGTTCAGAACCAGAAACAGATTGTTTTGCTCTAAATCTGTTCTTGGAAAAAAACTAGCAGAACAGACCCCCTCGACACCACTACTATATTCCTTGAAAGACATCTTGAGAAGTCTCATTTTTCACTTTCACACAGCAAAGCCTCTGAGCTTACAAAGCCATGTTGCAGAGAGAGTATTTGAAAAACCGTACGCACAGAAAATTGTAAAGCATGAAACCTTAAATTTGGAGGAAATTTACTCTTGGAAAGCATCCTTAAAATGCACAAACTATACACTAATCTCTACCACACAAGCACATCAGACAATCCCATGAATGTGTTGTGTACTTAAGGGCATTGGAGTGGTTTTGACCGAATCCTCCTTTTCCAGAAAACACCATTTTGCTTAGGGATCACAGTCTGGCAAATATCTTCCAGGCACCTTAGCAAGTCCCAACCACCTGTATATTTTTGCCATGCCCATGTGTTCAGGACAGTTCCAGTTTAAATAGACTTTTCCAGGCAAGAATCTCAAATGCTCTGTAACTGTGCGTTCAGTCTCATGCTACCCTTTAAACATACTGGGTACTTAAGAGAGTGAACTGCAGGCAAAGAAACACAATAGTACAGAAGTCCTTATCTGCCTGAGCCAGCAGAGCTGTGCGTGTTGTCTTCTGTGACTGTGACAAGGAATGGAGACTTTAGGAACTGGGACAGGGTACCCTTGATGCAGCATACTCTAAATCCTGAACAGAACTGAACCTAACCTAGGACAGCTCTAGAAGGAACAAAGCAATCACACAAGGACACTGGTCTTGTTTCTGCTGGATGCTCTGCTTTCTGTCCTGAGCAAAAAAACAGCAAGGAGTATTTAATTAATAACCTTCTGTTGTCCTCTCTAATGGTAACTATTGACAATGGCTGCTTGCATTAAGTGTTTTTCTGTAATTTTAATCTCAAATTTGTCAACTGAAGGCATCCATGTTAATAAATTGAAGGTAGAATTTTTTTGGGGTCAGATAGGAACAGAAGGGTGTTTCAATCCTCCACAACTCTAATCAGAAAATATGCCTTCTTCCTGTCAGATTCATAAGGTCAAAATTTCATTATGTCAGTACTCTGATTCCAGCCTGTTTCTTGTAGAAATGAGGAATAAACTCAAGTATCTTAATATTCAACAGTGGCAAGAAGACAAACATAAAAATTACAACTTCAGTGAAGACTGAAGAATAATTTATTTGGTTCTGTAAGATTTAAAACACACATGAATAGAAGCAGAATATAAATAATGAGGGATGACTGATAGAGCACACAGGAGCTTTTTGTCCCAAACAGTTGTTTCATGGCCAAAAAAAAACCCAAAACCCACAGATCCTGTCAGTGATGGATATTGTCTTCAGCAACACTGGGAACTGTGATTATCTTGTTGGTACTGCAACTCAGCACTATTCTTACTTGCTCTGAAAGATTATGAACAGAATAAACCTTCAAAGGAAATACCTTCTCTAATCATTTATAAAGACATGTTGTACAACAAGATACTTTGCACTTCATACATTGGTCTGTCTAGTCACTGGCACTTTCTTTGCTGCCACTAGCCTCTGTTAATGCACCTTGACTTTGTGCTAATGCAGAAAAAAAATCTATCCCTGGCAGCAGTTTCAGTCTTCATCTCACAGAAACCTTTTCATAACAATGCCTCTTTTGATGGAGGTACCATTAATTAATGTAAGACAATGTAGGAAAGTTTTCTGTGTGAAAAAAATTGTGAGTTCTTGGATCTGGAAAGAGCAATTTGCTTAAATTTGCTTCCTATGCATACCATTCAAACTCATTGTAGCACATACCTCTTATCACTTTCCAACAGCAGTGGAAATAAAACAGCAACAATAAAGAAGTAATGCCAATATTCCTACCATTCCCAAGAGAAAGGTCCCAAATAAGCTCCAATTCTGGCCAACTGTTTTTACTTTCCTCACAATAAAACATGATGAAAATGTCTTCCTTCAAACTAGTCTCAAATTACTTTTCTGGACCCCTGCAAAATCACAGTTTGGGGTATTGGCTACTGTATACACACAGACACTGTATACACACAGACACATACATATACATACACACATTCAGTGAATCTATACACACAGACTTAGTGATGATATAAGTTTTAAATGCTTTTAATACTCCTATGTGAGAGTTACAAGACCAATACAGGAAATTAATGAGGTTTTCTAAATTCCCAGACTTGTCAATAGCTTTTTTATACTTAACCACTCAATTACATCAGCACATAAGATATCTCACTTAAGAATGAGATTGCATTATTTCAGGTACATATCAAACAAGTAGTAGCAGAAACTTGCAACAGATTCCAGAGCAAGCGACTGATGAATGATGTAAAAAAGATAAGGTCATTCAACAGGGAAGACAGACAAAAGAGATTTAAAAACAAACAAACAAACAAACAAACAAACAAACAGAAGTCTTAGCCTACTTTTAAACCGGCCAATATTACATGGAATAACAGACAGTTATAAGAGAAAGGTAGTGTTTAAGGAGAAATTTTTAAAATTCTTTTTTACAAGTTTTTTAGAATCTTGATAAACATTTCAACCCCTTCAGTGAAAGTCAGACAAAAATGCAACAGAATCATTTCTGATAATATACAGAGGGGAACAGGGAATGAATGATAAGTGATATTAAGAGAAAACATTATTGTATCTGGTGTGATATGAATGAGAAAAACTCATTACATAACCTTGGAAGAATTTTGAAAAAAAATTAGGAACAGATAAAAATGATGCTTATCTGTCCAGCAGTGGTATATTCCACTGCCTTGGCACCACTGTTTGGAAGGTTTTAAGCTGGTTTGTGAAACAAGCCTTGGTCACTACTTGTATTTTAGTTTACAGCAGTGGAAAAAATGGTGACTTGTGATCTTCCCCTATAATCTCTTCAGACAAGTTGCTGGCCTGCACTGCTGGCACATGGAGGCATTTTGGAAGCAATCATTAAAGAATTGTCAGTACAAGTTGATTAGAGGTGCACAGCACAAACCAAAAGTGATCTGAGAACCCAACTTTCCACTACCCCAATGGTAGTACACATTGGTTTTCAGAATTAACGTTTCATTGACTGAGGCATGCGCTGCCCAGTGTCAAGGAAACAGCATGTTGGCTACATGTCAGACCAATGGTACCCTGACAAATGTGTGTCTCGAAGTGTGCTTGTTCATTAGACACAAGATCAAGATGTCAAGGCACATATCAAAAAATCATTGTGTAAACAGCTGTAAAGCAAGAGAATTTTTGGTTTTATATAAAAGCCCAAGAGTACATAGCAGGTCTTCTTTCAGCCCTCCTATGTTACTGTGGGCAGAGCCAGATTTAAGGGTGTGTGAAATAAGCAGCCACCTACCCTTTACAGCAAAGCAAGTCTGGAAGTGGTAAGAGTCCAAAATTCTCCATAAATATTAGTTTCCTTATAAAACTGGGAAATTGACAGATTGCTCAATGTAATGCAGTTTGTGCTTTATTATTGAGTAGGGAAGTCAATTAAAAAAAAAAACTAAATTGCCTGGCAAAGTTGAAGCAAACAGGTGTGCAGATTTGATCCCAATGTTAAAATAGTTTAAGAGTACAGAAGACTTCTCTTAAAGATACTTGAATTTAAATCAGTGTATAAAATGTCTAGATTCAATTTCCCTCAATGCTGAACTGAAATATACTAGCTTTATAATCACACATGCATCAATGAGGAATAAATCACCTGAGATAATATTTAGGTGTCACTTAGGTCTCATGATGGGGATCAGCACAGACCTGAACTTCATTTTCTGGAAAACATCCCTAGAAGTGAACCCACTGCCATAAGCGGTGTTGAAAAAAAATATTTTAAGAAAATGGAAAGCCACATATTTTAAGAAAATGTTGTTTATTATTGGTAGAATGTAGGTTTTGATTTTACACAGTAGAAGTATCCTATCAGAAAGACACAGTTAACAATTCCACTAATCCAGGCAGAGAAAAGGTTGCCAAAATACTAACATATGGTTTAAAATCACTTAGAGTCAACAGGTCAAAAGCCTTCAATAATTTCTGTACCTTGTTGATTTTCATAGAAAAGTAGAACAAATAATGAAATTACTCATTTCTTTCTTGGAGTGAATACATCTTTCCTCCCCACCCTGGGTCTTTATTGGCAATGAGGCATCCAGCTCCACTTTTCAAAAAGCTGCAGCTTTACATCCAGCTATCACCTTCAATTTCTTCCTCTTAACATCTTTTGGAAGCAAGGAACAAACATTAAAGGCAGGATATCCTACAATATTGTTTAAAAAAAAAAAAAAAAAAAAAAAAAAAAAAAAAAAAAGCAAAAAAAGCAAAAAAGCTTAAAAATCATCAATGGGTAGAAAAAGCAGAAGGTACAAAAGCTTTTTGACAGGCCAGCAAGAGAAAGGAGTACTCTGGGGTACCCATCTCTAAAGTGCTACAGTTAGTAATCATTGCACACTTCAGGAACCAAAAGTATTTTAATTCAAACTGTGAATCCAAATGCAAAAGAGAAATTACTCTTGTACTAACCAGAGGACCATCTGTCCTCCAGGACTCTTGTTTGGATAGCCTTTGGAAAGCTTAAATCCAACTTCCCTTTGCTGAGACAGTAACTGATTAACAGTTCTGGCAGACTTTCAAGCAGTTAGAATATGAACTAAAAGAAGGTAATTTAAATAAGCTGTGTTTGGTTTGAGTCCAAAAGTAATTCAATGCCAGCACAGTTCTACTTAAGAGATTTTAAACAATCCAATTTCTAGGCTCAGAAAGGGCTCAGTCTAAAGTTGTGTCAGATACAATCAGTACAAACCAATTTTACACATGAATAAGTTCATGTGGTAGTGTACATGTTAATTTTGCTTCCAAAATGGATACTTTTTCAAATAATTTCACAGATAATGCATGTAATTATATATCTGCAAGCTGGAGAAAAGTGTAATGTTGTATTTAAGACTATTTCATGTCTCTGGTCTTTTTAACAATAGCAATGAGAGACAATTATAAGCAAAGCCTGAAAAAAACACTTCCATATAATGCATTGGCCATCTCAGCATTGCCCAGAGGGCAACTGAGCACCAGGCAACCTGTTTCTCACCCGTTCACCCTCAGGAATAGGAAAGAAAAAAATACTAAAGGCTTGGGAATCGAGATAAGGACAGAGAGGGATGAGTCACCCATTATGGTCATGGGAAAAAGACAGATTCATTATGGGAAGAAAAAGTACATCAATTTAATTCAAACAACAAAAACAACATTTCTTAACAAATAGTAGGACAATAAGAATTATAACCACATCTTAAAGACACCTTACCCCCATCCCTTTCTTCTTCCCTGGCTCAGCTTTTCTCCCTATTTCTCTACATTCTCCCCTCCCCTCTCAGCAGTGCAAGGGGACAGGGAATGGCAGAGTGTGGTCAGTCCCACTGCTCCTTCCTCCTCAGGCCAGGGAGAGCTCCTCGTACTCTTCCTCTGCTTCAGCTCAGGGTCCCTCTCACAGGAGACAGTCCTCCATGAGCTTTCTCCAACACGAATCCTTCCCACAGGCTGCAAACTCTTCCCACGTTGCTCCAGTGTGGCTCCCTCCTGCATGTTGCAATCCTCCCAGCACTGAACTACAATAGCGGGGACTTATGACGGGGTTCCTACCTTCTTGGGTGCAGCCACCTGCTCTGGTGTGGGGTCCTCCACGGGCTGCAGGTGGGTATCTGCTCCACTGTGGACCTCCATGGACTAGAGCAGAACCTCTCACCATGGGCTGCAGGGGAGTCTCTGTTGTGATGAACCTCCCCCTTTTCTCCTTTTTTTCTGTTGACCTCAAGTGTTCACATAGGTGTCTCCCTCAAAACTCCTACTTTTCATCCATGGTTCCCCTTATTGTTATAAGTTATAATATCCAGCAGGGCACCTTACCTGGTCAGTTCGCTCACCAGCTGTGTCAGAAAGTTAGTTACCTTCCACACATTCCAGGAATCTCCAGGACTGGTCCCACTCTGTTGTGTTGTACTTCCAGCAGATGTCTGGGAAGTTAAAGTCTCCCACAAGAACAAGGGCAAGCGTTTGTCGGATTTCCTCTAAGTGTCTATAGAATATTTCATCCACCTCTCTGTCCTGGGTGGGTGGCCTATAGCAGACTCATACTACAACATCTGCCCTCTTGGCCTTTTCACTGATTCTAATGCAAAGACACTCCACCCTGTATTCACTACACTTGTACTCAGCAGTCATAACAGCTCCTAACTTACAGCACCACCCCACCGTATCTCCTTCTTTATCTATCCTCCTAAAGAGCTTGTAGCCATCAACTGGTGCACTCCAGCCATGGGAGACATCTCCCACCATGTTTCTGTAATAGCCAATACATCATAATTTTCCTGTTTCATCATGGCTTCAAGATCCTCCTGTTTGTTACCCATGCTGTGTGCACTTGTATAGATGCACTTCAGACAGGTTGTTTTGCCCCTTTCCCCCTTCAAATCTAGTTTAAAGCTCTCTCAATGAGCCCAGCTAGCTCCTGCCCCAAGATCCTTTTCACCCTCCAGACAGGTGCTTCCCATCCAATGCCAAAATTTCTGGCATCCTGTATACTAATCCGTGATTGAAAAATCCAAAGCTCTGATGGTAACACCAGTCTTGGAGCCACAGGTTCATCTGTTGTGTTCTCCTGTAAGCTTCTTCATCCATACCCATAACTGAACAGATAGAGGAGAACACTATGTGTGCCCCCGACCCCTTAAGCAGTTTCCTCAAGACCCTGAAATCTCTCTTCATTGCTTTAGGACTTCTCCTGGTAACATCGTCTATACCTACCAAAAAAAACAGGAGAGGGGTAGTCCTTGGGTCTCACTAGAGTGGGGAGTTTTGCCATGAGGTCCTTGACCTGTGCCCCAGGGAGGCAGCAGACTTCCCTATGAAGCGGGTCCAGTCTGCATATGGGGCCTTTGACACCCCTCAGAATGGAGTCACCCACTGCAATGACCCTTCTGGGGTTCTTTTCAGAATTGGTTTTAATACCTGGTCTAGGGCAACCCAGCCTTGGTGGACCTTCATCTTCCTCCTTATTTGGCTCATTTTCTTCATCCTTCTCCATTTCAATCACAAGTTACAGGGCCCCGTATGTACTGTGAAGGGACACCATGGAAGGTGAGGGAGGTCAGGAGGGGATTTTCGTGCCTCCCTGAGCAGGGACCTGTTTTTAGTCTCCCCCACCTCTTAAGTCCCCTCCTTCTGCCTGGTAGCAAGAGGGTGAGGGATCACCTGGCTCTTTTGGAGCCTCCATATGCTCCTGTGGGGTGCCAAGGTGCCACTCCATCAATCAATCTCCCTTTCACTCTCGCTAACACTTCTTAGTCTTGTGACCTCTCCTTTGAGTCCCTCCACCATGTGAGCAGGTCACCCAGCTGATCACAGCACACACGGGTGCTGTCCGTGCTGCCCTCCGGCAGGACCGCCAGGCCCAGGCACTCCCTGCACCCGGGACCTGGGCCGCTGCATGTTTGCATGGCAGCTCCGTCTGGGTCGCCACGTTCTTTCTGCTGGTGGTTCTGAGGCAAGTGGAGACCACAGCTTGGTCTACTCATGGAGAACAATAAAAGGAAACTAGATCAGATAAGTTCTAGACCCAGGAGATGTGCCCTGTCTGTGCAAACTGCCATGCAATTTGACACGCCACACCCTTCTGATGTGCCATGCCCCATTTACCTCTGTTTTCATATGAATTAAATTTTCCAGTTACTACACTCAGAAAGTCTCAAATAGCCTTCTAGTTTTTTCTTCACAAACCTCTTACAACGCATTAAATCGTCCTGAGAATTTTTAGAAGTACAACAAGCCTCTGGAAAATTTCTGTTTTGGAGATCATAGTAACTAGTCCATCATTATGGAGGATTTTGTTTCCATAATCAAGCCCTCTGTTTTTAGCATTTTTTTTTTCTAAATGTCTAAAAGTTGTTAAGTTGGACAGGCACTTGCTCCAGATACTTGAAATTTACTCTGTCATAAGAAAGCCTGGAGTATTTATACTCTATGTGGATACCCTGTTGAATCACACTCCCACAGCCCCAACCCAGACATACTCAGGCTCACTACCTCATGCTGCCTGGTAATCCTCTTAAATCCACTTAAGAGGACTTCCTTGTCCCCTTCCAAGTATGGACCAGACACTTTAACAGACCTGGGAACGAAATGCTGGGGAGTGGCAGTAACCTTGTGATCCATTGGCAAAAGGTTCCTGTGCAGAACTGTGGTGGAGTAGGAAGCCTCCTGCTCTCAGGGACAATTATATCTTCAGAGCACAAATACGACAATGCTTTAAGTGATCTGTATTTGAATAAAACACATACATTCATGTAGTAAGTGAACTATTACTTAGAGGAGCTCAGCTTTCAGCAATACAGCCTGCAAACTAGAATATAAGTACAGACTGTCAGCTATATTCCCATGGTCTATACAGCTGGATACCCAGAAAGGAAACTAACTAATGTATAAACAAAACCTCCTATAGAATTGTTGAATATCCATCTGGAATAGCCACTGAATGATTACACACCAATGGAGTTCTGGAATTATTATGTAAACAATCAATCATAGCCAAGATAATAAAGAATAGGCAGCATTTCTTTGATTAACAGACACATCAGGAACAAAATGGAAAAGCAGTATTGCTAATGTAAAAAAAACATATAAACAGCCAACACAAAGGAAATTACATAAGTCTACCATTAAAAAACTCTGTAGTGGTCCTGTAGTGCTTACATTCTTTACAGTGGTAAAGGATTAATTTTGTTACTGATTTTATTATCAACTGAAAATAAATTGTGTTTGATTTTAATATAACTATATAATTAAGGGATATTTTAGTAAAAATCATTTTACATTTATTGTATTTTGAATCTAGCAACCGACTGCTACTCTAAAATTCCCTGTACAGCCCCATACCAAGGCCAAAGGGATTGGTCATAATTGTTTAGTAGGAACGGTTAGAACCTAGGTAACAAAACATGAGGTGATTTGTAAACTGATTTATAATACATACATAGGACTAGAAGAATGCAAGTAGTTGTCAAGGTCCAGGATTAATGGGAACTGAGGGAAGTGACCATAACAGCTTGCAGGTACCTGCCAAGAAAACTGTGTCCTTAAGCAAAAGGTAATTCCGGCAGGGGGAGATCGCGACCACCGACTCATGGACCACCTACTCACATTACACCCCAGACCCATTTCTAGACATTTCTAACCTTTACTGCGCAGAATCAGAAATAGGAGGGGAACATGTTAATGATTTATTGGAAGTTGTATGCTTATGTATGAAAACTTAATGAATATGTATGAGTAAGTTCTATATAAGGTGTATGATTCTGGTGCTCGGCTCGTGTTGTTGGTGAGAGCACTCCCCTACACATCCGGCCATCAATAAAGAAGTGTCTGGTTATCTGCATCAAATTGGTGTCGATAAGATATTTTTATCCCGGATTTCGGTGACAGTTTCATGGAGGAGAATTGTTCCATAAGAGCAGCGACTCCTTGCTTCATCAAGAAGCATCAAGAAATACTTGTGGGAAGAAGCTCTCTTCCTTGAGATCACTATAGCAGGGAGAGTAGATGAGGAGAGATATCCTCAGACAGGTGTACTGGCATAACCCTTCCAAGTCCCCTAGTCTAAGATCCTTCAAAAAGGTAAAGTCACAGTAAATGCCAGCAGCTTTCTCAGACCCTCTTAAAAAAATTCTCCAAAAGTCAATGCTAAAGAAGCATTAACCCTATTTCGGTTACACCTAGGAACCCTCATCTCCACCCCTGATCCACAGAATACAAACCACTGTGTGCTCTTTAGTCTTACTCTTTATTTTGACATAACTGCTTTATCCTTGTATTTTATTCTAGCTAGTATGGGAGTTCAGGAAAATTGATAATTTGGTCAAATACTATCTCAATATTATGTAAATAAACCATGCTTAAAATATGTGAGTTCCCATGGAAGAGACCCCCAAACCATTAGAGAAGATGTTTTTATACTACTCTTCCTACAAAGATGTCAGAAAACTTTCTAACTCTGCAGACTGATTCTGAAGGCTCTAAGTCTGAGATAGTTCAGATAACAAAATGAGAAGTACAGGAGAAATTATTTATCTCATTAATTTACATAATCACCAGTAAATCTAACTCACAGCAAACTGAAAATTGCAGAAGGTTTCTAATGAGTTAGGTATCACTCTATTTATGTGGAGGAACATATGGTTCAGAAAAAACAGAACAGAAAAATTCTGACTACTCTAACCATGCAGTTGTTAACTCAATTGTTATTAAAACTCTCTGGCACTTCCCTTTCTTCTATTTCCTAAAACCTTGACAAATGTTAATCATTTTCACTGCAATGCAGATAGAGACCTCCATGGCAGCACAGAACTATCATAACTACTAGATCATCCTTTCTTTTCCTGCTATTCCCTGCCTTGTTCTGTGACATGATCCAGATTGTGTAATAAATGAGACAGCAGTTTGACAGACAACAGCGTCCTTTGGAAAAGAATCCTAATTACGCCTCAGAGCAGCCTTTCTTCTGAACGAAAATAATCATTCTGCGGAAAAATAGTATTCAACCATATAATCAAGGGCTTAATAACTTTGTCTCCCACATTTTGTAAAAGTAATACATTCTTTTGGACATCACTTCTAGGTATAATTACTTATATCTTACTGAGTCCCATTTTGCAGACAATGGGCATCACTAGCTCAAAAAAAGCAAGATGAAAAATGCTTTCAATATGCAGTTAGAGGAAACCAGTTTAAGAATGTATATTAAGTACATAATGATCAATAATCCCTGTCTAGCTCAACTAAATCCATTACATCACCAGTACCTCACTAAAATGCATATGCTTGGGTGATTTCACGTATTCCCATTGGTACTTTGAGGATTTTCCAACATCTGCTAACTTTGCTTTCTCAGGGACAAAAGACTTATAAGAAATAACAGCTTTGCAGCAGATTATTCCCTATAACCTAACTCTTTTTTTTGATCCTAGCTATGCCCAAAAAGACCAAATGACCCAGTTTTGCAGTGTTTTGACTTCCCAGCTTTTGGGAAAAGCCAGCTTACAGCAACCAATGAGCAACTAAACACTGAAGAGTACAACCCCAGCATTGGTATGACAGTGCATGATCAGTGACGGGGGCGACTAGAGGATCCCCATTCCCAGGCACAGCAGGAAGCAGGCCAGCAAATGCTACTGAGTACAGCAGCCTGCAATGATATTAAGTGCACACCTGATCCTTAGAGATTCTGGCACATGGTTCAAAAAGTCAGGGATGTTGGCTATCTTCTCATTAAACTACCATGAAATGATTTCTAAACTGCACCTCTTGGCTGCCATGGGGATGTTACATATCTATGTCCAAATCACATCCCAGCTAACAGACCATTTATATTTCCAATGTCTGTGCTAGGCATTTTAGTATTTCTAGTGCTCTTCACAAGCATTAGAATGGCTAATCACTTTATTTTCCTTTATATGAAGAGAAAATTGACTTGCAGGCAGTTTACATTTGTTCATACATGTCCTCTTAGTACTGGATCAGAGGATCTACATAATACCAATAGAGTATCAATAAACACTTAAACACCTAGCAAAATTAATCTACTAATGACATACAACAAAGTTCTGATTAATGGATATTCCATAACTATCCCTTTGCAAAGAAGAGAATAAACAAAATAAACTTATAAAAGTCAGTATTATTCTTGCATGATTACAACTTTTTAGATAAATACATTTTTTTCTATGTAAACACTGCAATATGGTGCGTCATTCATAAGAAGAAATGAGTATGTACAATTTAAAAGGAAATATATTTTATTAGTCCTAAATATTTTTCAGGAAATGAGAGGGTAAATAGACGAATGCGTCTTAAGAGGCTACAAGTCATCAAGTTTAGGTATCCTTTAGTCTGCTGGGAGACAACAACATTGTCTTCATATTAACAATATGAATTAACAAACAATATATTAAGCAATTAACAAACAGTACATTTCCAAAGAGGATGTGAGGTCATGTAGTGAAGTCTGAACTTCTCCATATGAATTTTCTCTACACTACTGATTAGAGACAACCCACACAGGGAAGCAAACATTGTAAGATATGTGAATAAATATGGAGAGGTATTTTAAACTTGTGCGGTGTCCTCTGTGCTATTTAGGAGATGCTGGCTTTGCTGCTGGAATCAAGAGTGCATCTTCCTCCACAGGAGAACAGTAGTTTCTGGTCATGTTTCTCCCTCCAAGGGCTAAAGCCCATGGGCTAAGTTCTGCATCACCATCTATTTGGGGGGGTTCCTCCAGTCCAGTACTAATTTGTATAGCCAGAGAAGGTTTTAGAAAACCCTACAGGTAAACAGAGATAGTTGTCTCATAATTCTCCTTGTTATAATATTAGAAGATATGTGGATGTATGTTGGTAAAGTATCTGAGGAGGCACAAGTTTCAGCCTCATTTTGGTTTGCAGATGCTTTTAAGAGGAAACTAGTTATACAAAAGGTATCTGATCTTTTGGCCTGGGGAAGACAAAAGAAACTGGTGACCTTAACCATACCACTTCTCTGCATGAGTTAAAAAGAGTCATTCACATTGCTGAGGACTGGCGCTTTCTTTTTTTCCCTTTCTTTGAACCCAATATGAATACCCAATAACAAAATATATTTCATCTCACAAGTAACAAATTGAATAATTTAACCCATGTTACAGAATCAGTTAGGTTCTTACATGTTCCCCTAGTAAATTTTTCATCATGGTGAAAACAAAGTAAATACACATGTCAACCACTGCATCAGAGTAGATGAATGTGGGCTATGCATCAGTAATGCTCCATTGACAATGGACAGTGTCCATTCCCATGGAAAGTGTTTACTGAAATGACAGTGCCTACTGTAATGAAAGCATTTTAATATCACAGCTCAAAATACATTTTAAGTCTGGGTTCAGCAAGCAACCAGCAGTAGGGGAACGGGAGGAAGAAGAAGAAAATATAACTTTACTTCAGAAAACTGATATCTTACAGAAATACAGCATGCTGTATAGTGATGTCCTTTTTATATTCTAGGGACTGATTTTTATCTGCCAGTTTTTTCCCCCATTATTAACAGTAGTTATGTTTTCAGTGTCTTGTTATGCTTCTAAAAAGTTTGACATACAGCCTCAACATAAATTATGAGCTTAATTGTTAAATTCATGGGCATAATTTTTTATTATATAAATAAAAGAAGGAAGTTATGTATAATACAAAATTGTATTGCAAATTCTTCATCATCTTTGCAACTTCTGGAAATTGTCTCTGGGTGTAAGAATTATTCCCAACTGCAATCTGGACATACTTTTTCCCATTTAATCACTTGGGTTTCAGAACACACTTAAGTTTAAGAACAGATCACTACTCAGTGTTTCTTACCTATTTATTAATTTCAAGGTGGATTTTTGACACCTGCTTCCAGCAATGATGGAACAGTTCATAGTTCTAGAGAGGTCAATGTCCCTGGCAGCCAGAGTGTTTGTGGGTTGGCACAAGTGACAGACCAAACAATGGCACTGTTGCTTTTGTGAACTGTACAGTTTTTCCACCATCAGGTCAGAACAAGCTCCCCAAGAATGTCATTTCTGTCTGCAGGCATTGGTTTGGAAAAACCTAAAAGAGAAACAGCCAGCAGATCTCTCCCAAGCAAAGCTCACATACACACTTGAAAAGTCCCGGAGAGATGAGAAGACAGCATGGACAGATGGCATTGCAATTTCTATGGATGGGCAAGCATTCAGGTTCTCTTGCTATGTGCCTGAACAACAACCTGTACTGCAAAGTATATCTTTGCCAAGGATTCCCCAGACATCCCCAAATCACTTGTAGCATAAGTGGATCACACAGGGGCATGGTGTCCAATGAACAAGTTTTGCTAACAACAGAGCATCCCTTGAGGAAGCATTTGTTGCAAGACTTTCCCACCTTTCACCAATGGAATCAAAGAAGAGGGGCTTATGCCTCTGCTCCTACCTAGACCTGAGCTTCACATGGTCTCCTGTCCTTATCTCCCTGCCCACAAGGTTGTGATAATTCCAGCTGCACCCAGCTCTTGAGTTCTGCAGCCCAGGAACATGGCACTGCCACTCCTAGTAGAAGGACACTGTCTCTGCAGTGGGTATGCAACTGAATAAAAGCACACCAAATTTCTAAGTAAAACTTTCTTTTCACACCTGGGAAGGTATATGAGACTCAGTGGAAGGAAAGCTTTGGCATGGCCAGCAAAAATGCACTAACATCAACACTCTGTGCTCCACCCTTGCAATCCCTGATGGGTGTTTACATTTAATATTATGCTAGAGAATATTCACCCATGGAATATTCACATCATCATCTGTAGTTATTTCTACACACTCTCATGAAAATATCCTGGCTTGTAGAGGAATAAAACCCGCTCACAATTAAGGAAATATTCATTTTCTTAGAACTACATTTCTGAATAAAAGGTAGAAAATGTTTGTTAGGAACTTGCTCTGCTCACTCAGCAAGGTCCGCTGCATCTTAAAAGAAGAAACTACTACTTGCCTGTACTTAACTAAGATATTGGCCAGATGCCATAAATATTTCTCCCAGGATACTTGGCTCATAAAATACTGTACTTCTTACTGATGTTTTGATCAGTATGTCTGATTAAAGAAACTGGGGAAAGGGCTTCAAGAACTTCCAAGGAAGCAACATGCAAGGAAGAAAAAGAAACATCAGATGAAAATTAAACATACATAGGAAATGGGAATTGAAATGGATAGAGTACACAGAAAGAAAAGAAAAGAAAAGAAAAGAAAAGAAAAGAAAAGAAAAGAAAAGAAAAGAAAAGAAAAGAAAAGAAAAGAAAAGAAAAGAAAAGAAAAGAAAAGAAAAGAAAAGAAAAGAAAAAGGAATAGAGGACCCCTACAGAAGTTAAATTCATCATGTACATGTCCACACCTGCATTGTCTGTCTTCCCTGTAGAGTTAAGGGTGAGGTGATGATAATCCCACCAGTGAAGCCTAGGATGTGGTTCACCTGGTCAGTGTGGGAGTCCACTTTCAAATGAGATGAGCCACACAAAATTTTCACTCTCAACACTGGTGACCTCTCCAATGATGAGAAAGTACAACCCATTCAGACACCAGCTCAGCATCTTATTGTTCATTCTAATGCAAATGTTAATCCTGAAATTCTTTCTGTCTCTCCAAGAACATAGAAATTGAAATTAGACTGTATCCACTAAATTAATCACTGATTAAAAGCACAGTACATTATGAACTTTTCTTCAAGTATTCTCTGAAAAAAAATGTTTCTATTTTGATGATTTCTCAGATGATGAAAGCATCATTTTGTCATCATTTCAGAATGGACTGAACTGAAAATAATGCAAAACATATTGAATTACAATCCTCATCTTATTTAAATAAGCTGCCCTAAATGACCCTGTCAGTTTTCTTTTATATATATAAATGCATCTACATTGTGCAATGCATTATTGTGTAAAGATATTTGGATTAAGTATAAATCTTTATGCCCATGCAGCGTAAGGCAGCACAATGCCAAGGTCATGGAAGCAGGAAAGATGTGCTTCTGCTGCTCTCTGCCTGGGATAATTTCTGAAGAGGATTTATCAATCACCTCAAATGGACCATTTTCTTAAAAGGAGCTAAACTGCTTCAGGTGCCAGATGAAGTAGTTTGGAGTCAGCTTGGGTGCGTCTACACATAATGCATCAGGTATAGAACCTCAGTTTCAACAAGGAAAGACGGGTTGATCAATCTTATTCCAACTAATGTTGCTCCTTAATATTGTGATTTTATAGTCTTTCCATATCCAAATTGATGCTGCTCTTGATGCAGTATATGAAGAATAACTGCATGACTATTATCCATATCTTTACACCATAACACCAAAGGATACTTGAGGGCAAGATTAGTTGGTCACACATAACCAGATGTACACGTCAACAAACCGTAGAGCCCGACGCACTTGAAGGGCAGAGTGAATACGAAGAGAAAAAAAAAAAAAAGGAACCAACAGTAAAGGAACTATCGGATGCCGCGATTAAGAGAGACGATGATGATAAATAGCCAACCAGATGCCTCGTAAAGGGCAAGTTGAGGGGAGGAATAGAGAGATGGCCCTGAAAAAGGAACCAAAGGCGCAAAAGTGCAAGTAGGGCAAGGAGTGTAGGGGGAAAGAATGGGCCTGAAGCTAGTTGTGATGGATCTTACTGACACCAGTTTGCTGATTTCACGGGAGAAGCTCGATCAATAGATAACCTTGTTCTTCAGAAGCCGGTACGATGAGAGAGGCGTAATTGATATGTGCGGTTACCATGCTTTATAGCTGTACTTGGGGCACTTCCATGTGTTGAAGGTGTTAGCTGTAATTATTTGTGCTTTAAATGGTTTGGGTACGAGGGCAGATCTGGGGAATTGTCTTAAGGTCATTGCTGGGTCTAGTGCTTGAAAGTAGAGCTGTTGATGGTAGGGATCTGGCCTTAGGCGAGCTATGTATTTGAGGTAGACATGGATTTAGAGTCCTGCTGGGATGGGTAGTATGTTGATAGCACATGGATGGTATGTTAGTAGTACATGGATAGTGTGTTGGTCGTACATGAATAGAGTGCTAGTAGTACATGGATGGAGTGTTAGTAGTACATGAATAGAGTGTTAGTAGTACATGGATGGAGTGTTAGTAGTACATGAATAGAGTGTCTATGTGGGGGATAGATTGATGTGCATATATACATCCCGAGCGGCAAAAGGGGCAATCCCATGAGGCCGGGGGGGGGTAGTGGTGGGGTGTTCATGGGATTGCCTTGTTGCGGGCTGGGTTCTTGTAGTTAAGTGCAATAACAGTGGTTTTTCAGGCCACAGGCCTTGGATGCGGCCCAAGTGAGAACTATGACTTACTTTGTGTTTTTTTTAGGGGTGGGGCTTTTGGAGAAACATGTAACCTTTTGTTAGTCCACTAAAGGAGCTCTCTTTCACCCAAGGAGTTCTCTATCATCCATCCAGATTATTATTCCTCTGTGTCACAAAGAGGGTCCTAGAGGGCAGTATGTCAATTAAAAACATGCTCAGTAAAACACGGCACACTCCACCTAGAATTTTTAATGCTAAGGTGAAATTTGACACTTTAAGACTTTCCCCTCTGGAAAATTACATTGTCTAAAACAGTATTTTTGTTGACAATGTCAAAAAAATTATTGATTTTTCTTTCCAGCTCCATAGAACTAAACCAAAAAGTTAATAATTTTTTTGGAAATTGAACTTCCTATTTCAAACAACTGTTTCTAAATGTACTGTTCTGAAATAGCCTATTTTGTTTGAAATAAAGCCTGAATTATACATTTAGACATTCTTACTCAAAACATTTTTTTATTCTCTGAAGCATTCTGATACTCTGAATTTCCATTCCAATTCAAAAGGGAGATGAAATGTCAGCATTTCCCAAATGGTGAAAACGTTGTTTTCCCAATCCACTGGGAGTGTTACCTCCAAAACCAAGGTGTTCTGCTGATTAAGGATATGAATAAAATTCAGACACCAGAGTGAAAAGAGTAGGCATATTTTACTGGGGATAACTAAATAATGTAACAGAGTGATACAGTAAACATACAGTAAGGCAGAATAATGCACTTGAAGTAAACAAATAAGAAAATACAGGGCAATGCATCAAATCATTACTACCTGAGAGAGAAAGAATAGCAATTAAGAAAGATCCATCACCACTTGCACACGTCACCACCATCCAGACCCGCAGTCGCTGGGCAGCCCCGGTTACAGCGAGGGTTTGCAGAGCCTGTCCCAGCAAGGGGGAAATCCTATGCAGTGCGTCCACCCATAGGTGAGGCTTCCAAAGTCGCTGCAAACGGGTTGAGCCTTATATACTAAAATTCAGCAAGCCAAAATAACTGCACCTTTATTTTAAGCAGAATATCTAGTTTCACTCTCACATTAGATTCCCCCAGAGACTGGCCAGGGCTCAAGGGAGAAGCTAAGGGAGTTTTCTTGCTTGTCTAATTAATTTATTAGTAAGGTCACAAGACCAAACAACTGTCTCCATTGCCCTGCTATCTTGCCCACACACAAAGAGAAAGATATATATTCAGGATAGATGCTGGAGTGTCAGCTCTGCACAGCTGTGGGAGATTCATTGTGTTACTGGTAAATGATTGAGGTGACTCGGCATTGGCCTGCCAGCCCTGTGCAGTTGCCAAGAGACTCAATACTTAAGAGACAAATCGACACTGGCTGGTCAGCTCTGCTCAGGAGCTGTCTTGTGCAGGCTCAGAGAAGTGCTAGTCCTGAACTGGCTCAGAGAAGCCCCAGCCCTGCCCTGCCCCAGAGAAGCAGCAAAGCTTTGAGGAGAAATAGGCCTTGGAAGAAAGATAAGAAACTGCCAGGCTGTGCTAAGGTGGATGGGACTGTCTGTGGGAGAGAGGGTTGATGACTCTCTAGTTGCTGATTTCCTTATTATGAAGAGCTTGAATGACAGTATAAGTATGTACTATTGTATGAGTATGCATTATTGTAAGAATAAGAAAATAATTTAAAGAAAATAAACTGCCCTGCAGAAAGTAATAAGCGCGCTGTGACTCGTATTATTTTGGCCACTACAACTTAATAAAACTTATTACAACTTCACTCAATTTAATACAACTTATTAAAGTTTAATACAGATAGACACGTTTTACTACATCAGAATGGGTCATTCATTATAACTTAGTACAACACCTATTAACACAATGGTTATCAGTTATAAAATGTACAGAATTCATCTGTAGGTCAACTCTGGCTTAGGCCCATTGTCCAAGCCCTAGCACTTCAATCAGTCCTTTGACCTATAGGTGAATCATGGCTGTCAAACCATTAGTGACGCTATTTTTCATTCATCAGTTGATGATGTCAGGTACAGCTACAAGTTGCATTTCTGTTACTGCAGGTTTAATCAACCGTATACCACAAGGGATTAAGCAAGAAATAAACATTAGGCTAGCAACAGCACAAAGGAAAAAGAAGGCGGCACATTTGATCCAAGGACCCCCTGGCAGCCATGAAAACAGGTCCAGGTCGAAGTCTTTCCATGTCTGGATCGGTACATGAACTATTCCTACCATCTCTTGAGTTGTTTTACTACTTTTCCATTATCGTCAATTTGCAAACAACAATTGGATTCATTTAATTTCCTACAAACTCCAGCTTCTTCTGCCAACTGAAAATCTAAGACCATGCGATGCTGAAAGATCGCATTCCTCATTTGAGTGGATTGGTCAGACAGAAGGTCAACAGTCATAACCGTTTGGTTAGTTATAATTTCTAAGACAGCTTGTAAGCAAATTATACGATTTAAATTATAAATGGGTTCTCTGGCTCCTGTCAATATTTCATTAGGATTCCAAGAGGCTTGTCAATAATATTCTATGATTCTTTCAGGTGGCCATTCATCTTCTCCCCATTTTTGAGCACTCCCCTTAGTTAGGGAAGTGTCAATGGACCACTTTTCTCTAACCAGATCATCATACACTTTGACTCCAAGACCCTTTCCCTGATCTTGTGACAGTAAAAAGAATAGGGGTCTGATGTATCCTACATAGCATATTCCTGACCAATTCGGGGGTAGCCTCCGATAAGCATGTTGGCCACAAATCCAGTAATGTCCCTTTAAAGCCCAAGTTCCACTGGCAAAGGGACCTTCCCAGGTTTCATCATCAACTGGTGTGTCAAAATATAATGTGTTTCCCGGGCCTAGTGGTCCTCCAACCACAGTCGGTGCACCATAAGAATTACAATAGGTGCATCTCCAGGCTCCCACATGGGATTTCCTTCTAATTGCATCCCTGAAATGTTTTCTTAGATTTGGACCAGAACTTGTTAAAATGAACTCGAGTGCCATTTTGGTGTTGCCACTTCCACTGATAATTGCAGACAACGTGGGTCTTATTGTACAGTTATCTCTTGGACAGCTTAGAAATAGGTGGTCAAAGAAACCATCTTGTCCTACTGCTTTACAACCTTCAAAATCTACTTCTAATTGTGGTAGGAACACCTTACCCAACTACCATTCGTGAGTTTAATGTGTTTGATTCCTTCTGTTCCAATATTTAAAACAATCATAGGGAGGACAATTAGGAGTTCAGCAATCAAAACCTAGAGATAAGGTCAATTTGCAAACATTTTTCCCTATTTGAACCCCATGTTCTCATGTCCAAGATTGAGACAGTAAAGGCCCTTCTGGGAAAGTGCAGTCTCCAAGGGTCACTGTCATCAGTCCAAAATCCTGTTCTTTCATGTACATCACTTTGTGTGCTGATCCACCATCTAGGTGACACTGGCTGGGCTATCCAAGGCCAGTCTTCAAATCCACCTGGGCTCCCACAGACCCAACAGTTGAGGAGATCGAATATGTTTGCTATTGTTTCTCTGAGGGATAAGAATCTGTTTTCCCAATTTGCAATTTAATTACAATGATAGCATATAATTAGTAATACCAACAATAGTTTCATCGTCCTCGTATCCTATGTTCTTCATGAAGATCATTTTCTTAGATCAGGTGATGTGGATAGCATCCTCTCCTGAAGGGGCTGTTGCAGTAGACAGGTAAATTCAATCATGTAGAACCTATAAAACAAAATTCTATACCATCTAGTTCCTCTCCCAAATAACATTTTGTTGCAGGGACATATTCCCATTTTCTTGTCCAGGTTTCATAGTCAGAATGATACTGTCTTTCCCCATGGCTTCAGCTGTTTCAGGGGGGCCATCTAGCCTTTGGACCCATACTTTGGCTCCATTGTTAATATCCGTTGATCCAAACCTCTGATTCCTTGGACTGTGGTGACTGGGGTTGGATCCCCTTTTTTTACCCTTGCTTGCAAAACTAGTAGTATCAGCAACTGTGCTACTCTGTCATGGGTTGAATAGTCTAATCTTGCTCACCACTGTAAGCAAGTCAATAGTCAAATCTTGCTCACAACAGCAACAGGTTTACAGTTCCACTAAACAATAAATCTAAACAGAGAGAATAAAACATTCACTGATACAGGTAGGAACATACTTTAGATGTTCTAAAAGCATTCACAAGCAGCGTATTTCTGATGCTGCTAAAACCAAAGGTAAAATCACTGGCAGGTGAGACAGTAAAGTTAGTTTTCCTCATGGCTCCTTAGAAAAAACACATTATTATCCCAGCACTTAAGGAGGTAAATATACCCAAAGCAAGCCTTAAATTCTAAATAGCAAAAAATATTTTTCATTATAATTTATATAGAATTTTATTTTGTACAATTACCTTTTTTACAAGCAAAGATTTTTCTCCATGTCATATTATTTTTGGCACATAATCATTCTCAGAACTGAATTCTTAAGCCTGGGACATGAAGAATTACGCAGCCAGACAATTCTATATTAATTATTTGATTTAATAAGCAGAGATAATACTAACCAACTATCAATACACATATTTAACAATTCTTATTAAACCATGGAATCAAGGTCATTGTATCAATCTAATCTAGTGATTTGTTTTTCAGAGCTTACAAAAAAAACCCTGGCATGTCAGAGTGGCATGAAAACACAAACTTTCTTCGTGGAAACAAGTTTCAAAAACTAATATTTTTTTACTTCTATTAAAAATGGTTCATAAATCTGTACTTGATTTCTCAAGCATTTAATGATCAATTATGTTTCATGCTTTGGTAAATTTTCCTATTTCTACAGGAAAAAAAAACTCTTCTGTGAAGATGTAATCTCATTTTTGTATACAAGGCAAATGACCACTATTGTGTTTGTAACATGTGGTTTCAATCTACAACAATTTATTATCCAGAAATGCTTGACAGTATGACACCATTAATCCTGATTTCAAACTGGCAGACAATTTCACATAGAGTGAGCTTCAGCACAGAATATCTCATTTCTACAAGTTTTTATAGTGGATATTATCACTTCTTTTAATTATCTTGATTTTGTTAAGAGCTAAAATTCACAGTCTGTTTAGAACTCTGCTTTTGAGTTTTTAAAAAAGTATTTTAAAATTATAAATCTACTTAAATATAGAAAATAGTAAAAATTAAACAACTTAAATATAGTAAATAGTTAGTAAACACTTTCTGTACCGACTTTCTGTAAATGTCTGGCCACCTTACTCTTTGCCTACATTAATATTTGTACATGTATAGATTCACAAATATTTTCTTGGTTCCGCCACTGTAAAGAAAACTACGTATTTCACACAATTCTTATAGCTGCCATATATTCTTTCTTTCCAATGTACCACATACTGTGCTAAGCAATTCTAAATTTGGGGAAGGTTGGAAACAGGAACCAGGAACTGAACTTTGCAGCTGGAGCTTGTATTTAATGTTGTATCTGACTACTCTGTAAATAGTAGTAGCCAAAAATCTACCTCAGAAGTAAAACATTTAATAAAGTTGAAGTGACTCACTGCACACAGGAATGTAAAGACTGACTATTCTGTAGCAACAAAGGCACTTCCTGAGTAATTTCAGGGCAGCATCATCCACACAAAAGAGATTCTAGCAGGATCTCCCACTCACCTCTAGTGCAAGGTAGCCATCAGTTTCTTTCTTGCCTGTGAACCCTTGTTATTAAAGAAATCCAAGGACAGTCGCATCACATTGTTCGGCTGCAAAAAATGCCAAAGCTTCATCATTCCAACCACTAGAAGACTAAGCATTACTATGAACACTCATGCTACCCATTTTTTATACTGCCCATTTTTTATGTATCTGTGCACATTATTCACATTTGTTTTAACACACAGGCTTTTTAAGGCATCTTTCATCCTGATGATTAGTCCATTATTACCAATTGGTCCCTATAAGCAAACAAATTTACTTGTTTTGCCTTGGACTGTACCTCAGCCAGCTTGCTACCATTTGAATGATAATCTTAAAGTGACACTTGTCAATCAATCAGCAGTTTATGTGAAATTAAATAACCTCACAGAGCTGGATATCTTCCATAAGATAAAATGACAACAACAACAAAAAACAACAAATACACAAAATACCCCACCATGACCCATTACCTCCTGGAAAAACTTCCCAGAAAGGTATGAGCAGGAGGTTGGGCAGAACGGGTCTCTGTGATGCCTGTTTTATGTCTTCCACCTTAAGCAAACCCTCAGATCATTACAGCCGTCCATAAGGCACTGTGCTCCATGTCTTCTCCACATCCCTCAAGTACAATGTCACCTACTCCCATCCTGACCTACAGCAGGTCAGTTTAACTTTGTGATCAACATTCTCAAGGCAGATGATGTACCTAAAATTATCACCATTGATGCACAAATGATGGTGTTGACAAATTTACAGAAATACGAGGCAATCTCAGTATCTTCATATCATGAACTGAAATGCAGCCAAGAAATCAAGGATTTTTGAAAACCTCAAGTGTTTTTGTAACTGCCCTGTAACCACCACTATATAACCTTTTCCAAAAGTCAAGGATCTGCAACAAGAGTCATTACCAAGCCATGTATCCTGTCTAACAAGCACTGAGCAAATCAGATCCTTTAAAACAAGCCAGCTCACTGCTTTGTCAAAAGGAAGTAGTATAGCAATACCCCAACATTGTCTCTGCTGCTGAAGCAGAAGACAGCTATACCTCATAAGCAGTGGGACTCTCTGTAAAGGATGAAAGTATTAACACCGTAATGATTTAACAGCAAATCAAACCTTATTAATAACTAGCAAAACTTAATCTTGAACCAATTTAGAGATTTACAAAATAATTTGAAATAACGACTTAACTACAGATTCGAAGATGTCAAGATTCACTCTAACTTACTATGAGGTTCCTTAAATCTATACCTACATACATGCTCATTCATAATTACAAAACATACAAACACACAGACAAAAGTATATGGATCCTTTAAAAAAGGTATGTCCCCACACTCGTGAAAATAACTATGTATATTTAAACACATAGGTAAGCAGAAAGCAAGTGAGTGCAAAAGAAGGCAGCTAAAAGTAAAATTTCCCTCTTCTCGAGTTTAGAGTATATACTCACAATGCATTAGCACTGCTCAACAGATGATAATTGAGACTTGAGCGGGTCAACTTCGTCCTGTCATGGTCCCTCAAGAACTTAAGGCCTGAGAAGCATCCCAGCTCCAGGGACATGTTGGTCACAAGCCCACTGCAGTCCAAGAGAATTCAAAGGGTCTTGTTTGGGGCTTGCAGTTTATAGCATCCAGGATAATTGGCTTTTGTCAGATACAACTGTCCAGAACACCTCACTGTCCAAGGCTGAAGTTCTGTGTTCTGGACAGTTGCCAAAAACTTGATGGGTGTGTAACTCTGTTATTGTTCTCCCAGGTGATGGGCTGTTATAACCTTTCCCAGCTGATAAGGAAGGCAGAGCCAAGCTCCTCAAAGGGGCATCTTAACTCTCTAAGTGTTGCCATCAGCAGTAGTTATCTCCACAGGTTGGTACGTGGCCCGGGGCGGGTGAGGGTGTGTGTGGGGTGAACAGGATGACAACTACTGCACCAACACACTTATAAATAAAACTCATAAATAAATAAATTCAACAGGGAAAACATTTTCTCTACCCTGCTCTCCATGTTAACTGCTTTATGATGAATCTTGAAAAATACTTCTCATTTTAACACGAGTACCTATGAAAGCTGATGACCAGCAAATGAGGTTGTATTTCATAACCATGAAGATACCTAAGAAATCAGACTCTGAAAACATTTGAAAAATAGATACATGATTGCAACATAATCTTCCTAAAAGCTCAAATAATTCTAAAGCTGTGTGTTTGTATGGAGTTGCAAGGTCACATAGTGGTGGTAGCATTTAGGAAATGCATTAAAACTGTTCACAAGAAACTTAATTTTTTCCAGTTCTTAATGGAAACAATGATATCCAATTTTCACCTGTGGCTAATGATGCAGAGTCCAAACAAGCAGCTGTGTTCCATTTTGTGAACAGGATGTTCCCAGGAACAAAAAAACCAAGCTGTTTCTTTGTCTGTCCCCAGCTGCTGATCAGAACATCTAATTCTCAATTTTGCTCCCTCTTTAGAGGGTATATTTCAGTGACAAAAGACGTTTCTTAATTTCCTTTCTCTATTTCATTGCTTTTACAGTGATTTACAAGTGCTATAAACCATAGGGTCTTGTTCACAGAAACACCTCTGTCTCAAATCATAGCAACATTTTCTAAAACTATACTGGAAAATATTAGTTTTCCCTAAGTGGAAATATGCAAATAGCAGCTGTGTTTCATTTTCATTATAAACCCTTTATGTATATAATTACATTTTTTATCAGGATTGATTTTGCTTCTGCACTAATTTATATATTTCATGTTAGTGAAAAGAGCAAATCAGAAATGTAAATAATCTATATGTTAGTATTACAATTTGCTTTATCTACAGTGTTGCAGACTCTCTTCTGATTCCTAACTGATTTCATAATTTGCTTGGACATACAAGAAACTAACTCCATAATGAGCTCCTGTGAATCTATGGTTTCATACAGTCTTTCTGAAGTGCAAAGAACTAAGCTGAAGATATTTTGGAAAACCCTCACAATGTGACATGCAACACGGTGTTTAAAATTAATTGGCATGTTAATGATAAATGTTCTGTGTTTCATCTATGATTCAATACTCCACAATGGTGTAAAGTTAAAGCCACCTGGAGCTTGTAACTTGCCTGAGTAGGATCATGCTTCACTCTCTTCTGTTATGGCTCAGTCAAATCTCAACTGATACTCAAATATATTTCTAGACTCCTAGGGCCAACAATGAAACTGTTATTTTAGCAGCTTTCCCATCATTTCCTTTCCTCTCAAAAAAGAAAACGAAACTGGAAAATTGTTGGCAGTGGAGGCCAGATATCTGGCAGCATTATAACAACAAGCAGTTTGCTGCCCTCCTCCAACGAAAGGGACAACACTGTAGAAGACATCTTGGAAGATGCAAAGACAGGAACCTAAAAGAAAGCTTTGCCTGAGGTATTAAGGAAAGGCCATACAATGTCATTTCAGATTATTATCACATTGAATTAATATACCAGTTCATTATTCATTCCTCCAAATTACCTCCAAAACAACCTCAACTTACAAAAGCATTACAAAAGCTTAGCATTTTCTCCATGAAAAATTCTTTGCTCTCATCTGTTCCAAATTTGTTTCTCATTCATTTCCATTTGTGCTTACTTGTATTTCAATTGGGCCATTCTTAGAGATTAAGATGGCATGAATTCAGCAAATAGTGGGGCACAAAGAACCTATCCTCTCCATATTGGTTTCAAAGGTCTCCTTGACCACACTCTTCCATAAATGCTCACCATGCTGTATTCATGTTTTTATTAGACACAAACTTGAATTTCTTCAATATCAAAACCCAGAGCCTATTCATATCTGAATTTCAGGAATGTTTTCCTTCAGTAATGGGCCAAATTGGGAATCCAGACCTTTATTTCAGATTTAGGCTGTAAATCTCAGGCCAACCAAGCATGATCTGTAAAATGTGGTGGTTGTTGGGTGTTCTCTTGTATTTGTTTGATGAAGGCTCAAAGTCTTCCTCGCTAGTAAACTTTTGACCTTTTGCTAGTTTCTGCTGAGCTGTCTGCTTCTGTATAATCCCATTGTCTCTAGACAGCCTGTATCTCCCTTACCTTCAAGGGCCTGCTTTGTTTATCAGTTCTCTTCAGCTAGGTGGGCAACAGACACAGAGTCTTAAAGGTACAGATCAGTTATTAACTTTTCCTCTTCATTAATATCAAATTGTTCCATATAAAAATAAATTAACCAAATGCAAGCCTGAATTTCCTCAGGGTGCAGTAAAATTCTACTCATTTACGGGATTTAATTTCCAGCACATATGGTTAAGTCTACTTTATTCTTCCTAACCACAGCTGCCTTCTTTAACTTTCAACCTGCCCCTATTTGATTCAGCATGTCAAATCTTAACTTCTTGTTCATTCAAAATCAGAAGTTTTCTCTACCATCCCATCACTGTGTCTCTTATATTGACCCATGAAAGAAGGTATCAATAACAGGAAAGAGGTATCTATAACTATAATTTAAAATATTAATTATAATCTAGGCTAACTCGTGCTTATTGATAATCTTATTGCAATACCATTTTAACTGGATATCTCAAATTTACAAACATAAATTGAGCTAACTACAGTACTTATCAGAGGTAGGTCATTATCACTAGCCCAGTGTTCATGATCAGGACATTTAATCAAAAGTATCAAGACTTTTGCATATACAACTCCTTTTCATAAACTGAGAATAATAATATAACTACCTTTGTAATGTCTTATTGGTCTAATGGTCTAATTCTTAATTGATCTAATTCTTAAGATTCTTTTGGTTATTGAACCAAAAATAGTGAAGATTTTTTTTGTGTTCTTCAACACACATTAATAGAGAATGGGCTCCTAATAAAAGAATTAACCAATTTTGTTTTCATGTTGTAGAAAGAGAATAGAGGCCTTATTAGTCTGGTAGTAATAGGATGGATTCATCATGCTGATAAGATGTGGGAATTACTGAATTTTTAATTTATATAAATACATAGAATTCTTAGTCATTCGAGTATAAAGTCAATTAATTGCTATACAGAGTAGTAATTCCCAGACTGAAATGCTTATAGGAAATAAAAGCTCCATAAATGTCAAATTCTAATGTTAATTTCACACTATTGTATAGATACATAAATGTGCTCATTTTTACAGACAGGCCAAAGATGGCACTTGGAGTCACATATGGCCTTGTCTCTGGTCATTAGGAATAAATCTAAAACACATGAAAGTACAGACAAGGTCTTTCACTTAGCAGCATTTTTTATTTAAAACAGAAGAAGTTGGGGGCTTGTAAATTAGGGGACAAGGGACTAGTAAAAACATAAAGGTCAGAAGAAAGAGCACTGCCTGAAGTCAGACTGACTGTGAACTTCAGCAAAAAATAAAAAAAAAAAAAAAAAAAAGTGAAGCAATTATGCAGATGGAGGAATTTAAGATAACAAAACATTTGGGTCTAGTTTTCAGGTGTGGTGAATTACCCCATGCTAGGAGAAAGTTTCATGTGATGAAGGAGTATAGGGGAATCATTTGATTCCCATCTCTGCATCAGACTGCAAATGGAATTGCAAAGATTTTTCACGTATTTGTCAGTAATATTGCTTGTCTAGAAACAACAAACATGATGCTAACAAAAAATAAAACAAAATAAAACATAGAAAATTAATTAGACACAAATATCATAAAATAATCCCCTAGAAAGTACCACAAAACAAACAATTTACCTGGAGAAGACAGCTCAGCAAAAGAATTATGAGTGGGTAAGGACCTAACCAAAGGAGAAAACACACTGTGGTGTGGTGTTACGAGAGGAACTTTATAGTCCAAAAGAAATCAGGTTGCAAGGAGATAGGTAATTTATAAGAACTGTGTAAAGAAAGAGGTAAAGAAAGCAAAACCATAGTAATGAAATTTGCTGAAGTCACAAAGCATTTTCAACACTGTAATATCATACAAAAAGCACCAGACAGGGGAACATTAAGCACCATTGTCCGACTGTGCAAATCCAGAAGAGAAACTTCTGTTACAAGATATGGGTTTATCAGTGGGCAGCTGCAGAGGGAGAAGAAAGAGTTGTATAACCATTGCGTGATTTTGAACCACAGTGGGCTGCAGCAGTGAAAAATATATGTAGTCCTAAAACATTTAATTCATTAATTTCCTTCAGGAAGTGTAAAAATTTATATGCATAAATGTAATAAACTATGGTAACTAATTTGCTAAGTTAAGTAAGGCAGGTACTGTAATAAACTATTGTAACTAATTTGTGAGGTTGGGCAGGGTGGGTAGGATACACTTGAATGATATGTAAATGTTAAACCATAAAAATGTAAAGTGTGCCATTTGGATTGGAACAATGGAACCGTGTCTCAGAAACCCCACCTAGAGCTGACATGTAACTGCTGTTTGAAGAAAAGCCCGCCAAAAGGATGAGATCATGAGGCTTTTAAAAGATCCAACAGGAGAAAAGCGTGCCAGGAGACCAAGGCTTCGAGACTTTCAAAAGACCCCATAGGAGGAGGACATGCACCCCAGCAACTCAAATGACCCAATGGAAAAGATCAGGACAACTATCTGATGGGAGGAGATTGGTTAAAGACGATGGCACAAGAGTATAAAAAACGCTGCTTTTTGGAACTCGGGGTGCGTGTGGCAGAGCTGCGGCTCTCCATGCACCCAGCGCTGCTTTGCCTATTGCTTCCCACCCTAAATGGATTGAACCCAAATAAACTATATATATATATATATATATATATTATAAAAATTGGCTTTCTCTGATTATAACAATAAATATTAAATTTTATTTCAATGAGGAAATGTTAATACTTCTGCACAGAACTACAGTGAGATTACACTAAGATAGATCACTAAGGTCCAGTTTGCTTATACTTCACAAAATGTGCTTTTAACTGGAACACACACAGAGAAGGTCTATGACCATCAAGAGTACCAAAAAAGTCTCATTTACCTGAAGAAACAGAGCTAGGTCAGGATATCTACCAAAATGGAAGCTGAATGAGACTGTAGTTCTTGCTCTAATATATCAATGTAGACCAAAATAAGGGAGGTAAAAAAATGTTTATGGGTAATATCTATTCAGAAGAAATGGATGCAAATTAGTAAAAACAATGTTCACTAGACCTCCACTAATAATGAGTCCAACAATCAAACTAGCCTTGGACTGTGTTCGATAAATTTATGAGAAAGATTATGTAACTCTGCTGTCACCAAAAATGGAGAGTGGACTCAGTCCACAATTATTGTTTTCCTGTGTTCTGTCTCATCTTCAGGTGGAACATTTAAGCTCAATTTTCTATTACACAAATTGTGGATGAAGATTTGTGGAATCTTATTTGTTTAATGAATACTCATTGATCTATGACAATTCAAAGGAGCAATACCGGGATTCAGGGAGGGGCACTGACCCACATTACAGTTTGCAGATGCCTTTCTTTAAGGACTGACTCAAGAATTCTAGTCATCTGAAGTGAGAGTCAAGACAGAATGAGAAAGGGGAGAAAGTATAGCATTATATAAAATGAATGGGGTATATATAGAAGTGAAATGAAACGGGCAAGAACTGAGAAAGAAACATAAGGAGCTTCAAAGTAAAGAGGTCTAGAAATTTGTTGAAAGGCTGAAGGACCTCTGCTGTTACAAGGAAGGAAAGATCTGTGCAGTAATCATGACAACAAGCTTCATTTGCATTCTCTGAAAATGCACAGGCTGCATTAAAAAAACAAGGCTGCAAATATAAATAAAATAAATATTTTACCATCAATTTCTCATTCTATCAGGCATGACCTATAATTCAGATTCTGCAGAGTCACATTCTTTAAGAATATTTATGCTGACTGATAATTATGTACAAGTAAAACTGGTCACTCGTGTACTACTCTGAGATGCAATTTGTTTATTACAGGTCAACAGCATATTAAATAATTTTATATTGTACTTCTTCAAAATGAAGAAAAATTCACCTGCAAAAGGCCCATAGCCTTGGCTTCAAATAGTAATCTGATACATTCATAGCAAGCTGCAGAACAGTGAAGTCACAGAAATCTCACGTAGAATTTGTTCATTCCTCTGACACAGAGCTATTTTGCATGTCTTCACATTTATCATTTTCCAAGAAGCTCTTTATCACAGCCTACTCCTGTAAAAGTACTCAGGGCAACAACTCATCTCTGCACTCATAGGTATTTCCCAACTAGATACTAATTCATTGGAATGGATTAAAGAACATTAGCTCTATATCCAGCCCCATGGACTGCCTGAGATATACCAAGACAACATAGAAATAAGGTACAAGGCTTTTAGCCATGAATTAAATTTAAAACCATCCCAGTCAGGGCTCTGTCAAGTGATTTAAGACAGCTGGGAATGTAGCAAAGTTGCACATTTTTGGTTACATCTGATAACCAAACATCTTTGGCAGACCAAAAATTTCACTCTGTGAAGTTCACCATGCTGGCCAGCTTACCTTACCCAGACACTTGTAAAGGCAAAGTGACTGCTATCAGTGAACAGAGCCAAAAATATCTTAGTCAGGATCCATTATGTGCAAAATCAGCAGAGCTGCATTACAATCACTTTCACAGTTTTGTTTGTTCATTTTGTCTTGGAAACAGTTCTTGTATATAGAAGAACTGTATCTATGCTACCTTAAAGAGTTATAGAGGGCTTGTGATGCCTGATACTCAAGCTGGAATGGAATGTTACTCACACACACACAAAAGACTGTTGGATCTTAAGTCACCTTCTCAAATACAGAGGGGAAATATTCACATACCACAAGGACAATGTCAGGGGAGGCAGCGGGTCTGCCACCAGCCTGATTGAAGAAGAGTTTTGCCTTGGAAAGATTCCAGTGTACCCTTGAAAAGAGGAACATTTGCTGAGTAAACAAGATAAGCGGAACAGTGAACAAAGAAGCAGGATGGAATAGCTGCAGTCTTGCACCTATGAAGGGACAGAGAAGAGTAAAAATTAACCTATAGCAATGTTAAAAGACAACTATGTAACCAATCAAATGAGCACACGGTTTTGTAAAGCGGATATAAAAGAAGGGCTTGGGGAATAATAAAGACAGACATCTTGCCTGCATCACTCCCTTGTTGTGTCCATCTCTACCGCAACAGGACAATGCACCTGAAGAATATTAGCTTGGTACAGAGGCTGTTCTGGGTACAACAGGGTCCCCACTCATGTAGTTCAAGGCTCTAGCCATTTTCCTTGGCATGAACAGAATGGGTCTTACAGCCCCCTCAGGAACACTCTGGCAGCCAGGGTTCATCCAAGTATAAAGCTGTCCTTGTCCAGAATTTCCTGACCCCTCTCCACTCTACACATATCTAACCATAAACATACACCAAGGGTGTGCTCATTTATATATATGAGAAAACAGCTAGATTATCAGAACAGCAGTGCTGCTGTATTCAGAACATTGAACTACTTTAACAATCTCCCATGAATATTTATCAGTTGACCAATTTAATAACTAACATGTAGGGGTTAACAGAAAATTAGCTGTGGCAAAACACTGCTCAGTAACTGCCTGAAACACAGTAGTTTTCTGTTACGGTTTTAAAACTGTAAAACTGTTTATCATGGTTTAAACATGGCAGCCAAACAGAATGCAGCCGCTTGCTCACCCTCCACCAGCTGGGGGATAGGAAGGAAATTGGAAGGGTAAAGAGAGACTTTGAGGTTGAGATAAAAACAGATTAATATTTGAAATAGAATAAAACAATAACAATAAAAAAAGTACAAATGAGTAATACACAATGCGATTGCTCACCACCTGCCAACTGATACCCAGACCATTCCTGACTAGTGATCCCAAAAAGCCACAACTGCAATGCCAGAAGCAAGAAAAATCCCCCTCCTTCCCAGCCACACCTCCTTTATATACTGAGTATGACGTTACATGATATGGAACAGTTCACTGGCTAATTTGGGTCCAGTGCTCTGGTTGAGTTCCCTCACAGGTTCTTGTACACCTGCACATGGGTAGGATATGGGGAGCTAGAAAGTCCTTGATCTCTTAGCAACAACTGAAAATATCAGCATATTATCAAAATTCTTCTCATACCAAATCCCTTACTGGATCCAAACCACAGCACTATTCTAGCTACTAAGAAGAAACATTAGCTCTATCTCTGCCAAAACCAGGACACTGTTTTAAGTCTAAAGGAAAAGACAGGAGAGTTCAGTTTCAGTACTGACCAGAGAATTTAAAGGAGTGAATTGACATTGCTATTAACTGTAATAAAAAATTTTAACCTTCATTTATTCCCCTTTTATCTACTAATAATTTTGACATGACAGCAAATACAAATTCTTCAAATTCTCTTTTGACAAAAGATGATTCTCACTTTAGTAGTTTTCTGTAAACAGCAGTTAGTTTTTCCAGTTATTTAGTATAACAAAGATCTAGTTCATTCAGTTTTATGCCTTAGAAATCACAGTTTGCCATCAGTTACCCTCACATATATGTGCTTACATTTGTTCATAAATCAGTTTCTCTGGGTGGAGTACTGTGGCCTGAAGGCAAAATCACGCTCAGCCCAAGCCAGAAAAAAAGTCATTTTCATAAGCTTATCTGCATCTATCTTTGTTGACATGAGAAGTACACGGGAATAGAATTTAACCAATTTTGCACACATAACTTGAGACACAGAGAGCTGCCTTGACAACTGGAAGCATAGTTTCATGGCTGGAAATGTACACAAAACAAAATCACTTTGTCTAAACTACCTTGCTGATGGCTGCAACTGCAGTCAGTAAGCACAGATCAGAATGTGTTACATCAGTGCAAAATTGCAGTAATTACAAAACTCTTCATTATGACTTTCTAAATGTACTGGTAAACGGCGCACAGCCCAGAAGGATTAAAGCCATATTAAGGAATCTTATTTTGATCATCTTAATTTCATGCATAAACTCTGATATTCTTCAATAAAAGCTGTAGCTAAAGAAACTAAAGGATGTTGTTTATCTTCTAACTAAACAATTCCCTTGCACCATGGCTTATCATCAGTGCCTCTGACTGCAAAGAAAAAGTGCAAAGAAAAAATAACAGAAAAACAAAACCATGGTTAATTTTAAAGACAATGTGGTGTTTTCCTACATCTTATTGGATAAATTTTCAAAGCATTGTATGTGTTAGAAAATTCTGATGCTTCCTGGAAACATTTTTCATCTTCAGTCCCTAAGGAATGCTGCAGCACTAAATTCTCAGTGCAAAGATACTTCACCAACTGGAGCTAACAACATATCTAGCATATGTAGCATTCAAGACTACAGCTCTCTTAATTAATGCTGAACATTCAACATAAAGCTAACAGCACTCAGACAAATTTCAGCAACATCCATGAGGTTATCATGCATATGTTCTGGTATCACAGTATGTGCTCTTTACTGAAGGAGGAAAAAGAGATGACTAGATTCTGACATTTACGCATGCACCAAAACAAACAAACAAACAAAAAACAACCCAAAACAAACAAACAAACAACAACAACAAAAAATTTAAATCACAAGTGGGTTTATGGAGCTATCCTGCAGAGAGACCAGTGTGATCAGCAGGTATCTGTCCGCAAGCCCCAAGCTAGATCTAGCTACTAGTCTCTAATCTTTTAACAATGTGTTAAGACACTACACCATGGTCTGTCTACTGCTCAAATCTTTATCACATAACTCCTTCATCTCCTATCATGTTCCCCACAAGCCCTACCTAGAAGTCCTTCCCATTGTATGTCTGTTCCCAAGAGGATCCTGCTCTTATCCTACTCTCTCTCTCTTACTATGAAACACAAGAAAATCCCAGTTGATTCCTCATTTATTTCTTAACCAGGAAAGAAATCCATCTCTTTGAATGAACTGAACAAATAAGAACGCTTTATTTGTGTACCCTCACATTGCAAAAAACTGGGAGGAAGCGGGAAAATATATTCTTTCTTTTTGAACTTTCCTGGAAACCTCTGAAACTGACACTAAATATTGCTATCATTCAGTGATAAATGATAGGAGAACTCATCAAAGTCTTTTGACTAGAAATTAAATAATATGTTCCAGTGATTCCTCTCTTAAATAGTGACCTAGTTCTGCTACCTACATTATGAAATCTCATTTTCCTTTCAAGATCGAAATTACCTTTGCACAAAAATTACTGTAACAGCCAAATGGTTGTTTGTCAGCTTTAGAGTCAGGGTGAAAGCCTGAATAAAAAATAACTTTATTAAATCAGAGAGAATCATAAGCAACTATTTATAGGAATAATTAACTGCTGACACACTACTCAAAAATTAACTATTCCCCTGGACTTCAAAATGAGTGCTCAACTTGCTCATAGGTGATCACAATGAAGTACAAAGGAAATTAAAACAGGGGCACCCAAGGGAGCTGTCATGTCAGGTCTCATTTCTTATTTGTTAATAGGGAGTGCTTTGATTTTTCTTGCACGTGGGTTTAACTGGTGAAACTATAAAAAAGCTTATAGAAAACTATAGAAACAACTGTCTATGGAAAAAAAGAAGCAATTTGGGTTTTTCTGTTTGGTATACTTCTTTCAAATTTTAGCATGTCATTTTAGCCCAAGCTTACAGCACATTAGTTTCTTTCTTCTCCTCTGATTGTTACTGTTCACATTACAGTACCCTTCAGGAGTCCTGCCCAGTACTAAAGCGGTATTGCTGGTTTGCAATCTGGTATTGAACAGCAAGTACAAGACTATAAAATGTATGGTACATTTGCTGCTCCAGAGATTTTGTTTTGCTCCAAGTAATTGCTCCAAGTTATAAATGAGATGTAGTAAGAATATAATACAGCAATAGTATTATCTCTATTTTGCCTATGGTGATCTAAGGCACAGCAGAACATGGGCTCTTCCTCCTTTCCTGTTCCTCCCTGTGACCCATCTCCTAGGTCCACATGGAGATATGCAGGAATCAGCAGTTCACGCTCCACAAGAATTGACAGGAACTGGAGGACAGTCTTCCAGGTCAGAAAATGTGGGAGCTATGGACACACACAGGACGAGTATGATCAAGCAATGCCCATTTATTGAAGGTAAGCAAGCCCTTTTATAGCTTTCTCTTGTGCACACGAACGGTACGTGGTACAATTCCTTATGAATGGATGTGGGAGAGCTGAGCACGCACACAACCTATGTGATCAAGCAATGTCCATTTATTACAACTAAGAAAGCCCTTTATAATGTTCTCCCACACACGTGAGTAACATGCAGTACAAGTCCTCAAGATTGGACAGTTCACTTAGCCCGCGCTTTAAACCTTCTTATGATTGGATAAAAAATGCCACATCAGCCTTGCCAGGCTTCCTGCCTTGTGGAACTTCCTCTTCCGTCCCAACCCCTTCCGGGGGTTGTTTGTCTCGTCGAGTTTCTCCCCCCTCATTCAGGGTCACATCCTTATTGCATTCTTGCTTGGCTGAGGCTCTCATCAGTCTTGTTCTCACACAGGATTGCTCACATGGCCATTCTCTCGCAGAAAGCCCTCTAGAATCCCAACAATTGGACAGTTAGCTTTGTCCACACACTTCAAGCCTTCTTGCGATTGGATAATAAGCACCACTCTCAATATCTTTCTCCACCCAACCCATCTCCTGGAGTTGTTTGTTTGCTGAGTTCTTTGTTCTATATGTCCCTGTCATGTCCTTGCCAAGGCGTGCACATGTGCAGGATTGTTCACATGTCCATTATCTCACGACAAGAAAAGAAGTTTGTAGCACAGCTAAGAATCAGACCCATGTCACCTGAGCCACAGTTCTGTGCCATTAGCGACCACCAAATTTTCTGTTCATAAATAAATGGCCACAAGTTTTCTGAAATAAAACCACTCATTTGGGAATAAGCTATTATATCAAAAAGCTTTAAACATGTAATATGTTGAATTGCTTTTTTAAGAATCACACTGAGAAAAATGAGATGTTCCATCTCATTATACTATTTTAATTTCTACATTGTGCTGTTACATCTGAAGGAAAAAAAAAAAAAAAAAGAGGAATAGTATGCATTTGCAATGTGCAAAATTTCACTAACCACCTCTCCATGCTCTGTGAAGAAAAAGAGACTTTGACATTTATACTGAAAAAACTCATGAGGGCCTTGCTATCATGGCAGGAAGCTAAGTAGACGAAGAAAAATTTGCGTTTTCATAGGGTACCATATATTCTTTGAATGGCTTTGGCCTGTTATCACATCAACCTCTTAGACCTCTCCAGCAGGGAGACTGGAATGAGCTGGTTTTGTAAGTGCAGAGGATGTACTGTACCAAAACTGCACTGAGGCTAATTGGCTGCCCATAAGCAAACTCTTATTTAGCCCTGGGAATATACCTGATACTTAAAAGAATAATACAATTATCATTATTACTTTGATTCCAAAGGTTTTATAATTGTTGACCCTCAGACAAAGAGCTCTTCTTCTCTGGTGGATAATATATTTTGCTTACAATTTCCTGATAGTGATAAGTAGCTTCATTTTCTGGCCCATGTTTTCTTTTAATAAGCAATGCTTATTATCAAAATCCTAACTGACTCTTTTGAGAGTATCCAAACTGTGGAGACATTCCACAGATCCAGAACCGCTGGGAAAGTCTGTATCATTCTTTAAAAAAACTAATTACTCAAAAATTTCAATTACTCTTCAACCCCTCAGCTGCATGTGGCTAACTGACATCCATTTACTAAGCACAAATATCCAGTCATGCATGCATTAATGACTGATAAATGTACAACCAACATCACACTTACCTACCAGTCCTTCTTTCCTCTACATGTTCTGTTAGTATTTGCAAATACTTGTTAGTATAACTATAAATTCTGTTAGTATTTGCAAAATAGCTTGAGAAAATACCTCAAGGATGGAAGGGGCAAAAAGCTAAATAACAATGTCAAAAATTGTTTAGTTACTCTCATATATTTGTCTTCCAGAGAAGTAATATATTTTGTTGAGAATAAGGAATCTGAAATTTATTCTGTAAACAAGGACATACAATTTGTTAAGAAGTCAAATTTTCCATCTGCATTCTCCGTTTTCCAAATTCATCAACACCAATAAATGATATATTCTTAAGAAGAAATTTCTTGTGACAAAACAGAGAGAATGAGAAACTGCATACCCACTCCCAACAGTGACAGCGTGAGTGCTTCTGTCATGAACACTGTTGGTTTAACCCCTGCTGGGACTAGAGACCACATTGCCATTGCCCCTCCCCCACCCTCAGCCGGCTAGACTGGAAGTGAGGCACAAACCCCGGGTTAAAATAAGAAGAAATTTAATACAACAGTGTGATAACAATCTGAACAACAACAGTAGCAATGATAGCAACAATAAACAGCAATAACAGTAAGCAAGACAAAAGATATACAGAGAAATACTGCAAATGGTTAGGGAACAAGCCCTCCATGCGCTCCCCGCCACCAAAACCACAAAGGAAAAAGTTCCTGTGCTCCCGCACCTGATGTCAGCATGGTATGAATAACCCAGCTGGAGATCCCTTCCCCCTTCTCTGCTGGGGAAACTTAACCCTATCCTAGCTTGAACCAGGACAAACACTGACATCAGTGGCAACAAAACAGAAGCTGTCTGCTCTTCACAATTAAAAAAAAAAAATAAAAAATAAAACAAGTGTATCCTACCAAGGTGCCACCAAAGACAGTCCCAAGGAAGTATTTATGAACATAAATATCTGATGAGCACCAGATCTATTTGCCATTCCTACCCTTTCAGTCTTCAAAGTGGAAAAACAAAACTGAAAGTAAACAAATGTAATATCACTTTGACCATCCATGCAGGGATAAAACTACACTTTTATGTGTAATTAATTCTTAAATTGCTGTGGTCAGAGTTCCAAGTACAGCAATGAGCACTGCACAAGTATATCTTTGCTTCTGTAATAAGTTCCTGCTATGCTAGTGAGGAAGTATGAAGTTTCTGCATGCAGCCCCTAGTTTCATAGTCAGGATCCCCACATCAGGGCATCTTTATTACCCAATATCTTACTAACATACATGTAAAAAATAATTAAATGCCCCTTCAGCCCAACGTGTTCAGATTTGTGGTGAGTGCATTAAAACAAGAGAAACCTAGCAGTTCATATGAGCCACTCCAGAAGATGGATCCTTAAATTATGCAAAACTGATGAGAGGAGGGCACCCAAGTCTGCACTGGTACTGCTGGTTCTATTCCCAGATGGCCCTAAGAGGTGTAAGTTTCACAAGTAAGCATTTTGCCAGCAAATTTAGCCAAACACAGCTCACCAAAACTTTTCCAGCCTCAGAGTGCTATCATAAATTGAAAGGATTGTGATGTTTTGTTTAGTCATATTAGATTAACTAATTTACCATGCCCCCATCTGATATACTGGGTACCATGCTAAACTTAAATACCTGTGAAGAGAAAGCTCCCATAAAGCTCATGTGCTGACTTGGTATTCAAACCATTTCTTCTTCCAAATTCAGAGAAATCACAGAAACGCAAGCTAGCTTGGGCTGCAAGGAAACAACCTCCTTTATTTTAAGCATGATCTCATGAAGCAGGTAGATTTTAGCTAATCCACGCTTCTTGTAATGATAATTCCATAATGCCATCATGTAACCACATCTTAGAACTGATATCCAACCCCAAACTGGATCCAGAACATATCAACCAGTTTCTTCCTGCCCAGTCCTTAACTGATACTCAAAGTAGTTAGTTGCTGTTATCTTTAGTATCTTTAGTATCAACCTGCTGCATACTTGAAAGCTTTTCTCTTCCCTCTTATTTTAATTTTCTCTGGTTTAAACTGTTTCTCTTGCATCAAGTTTCATAACATTATCATTTTAGGTTCTTGACTGTTCTCCTGGGAATTCTGTATTCTCTCTATTTTCTGTTCAAGAGTGATGCTTAAAAGTCACACTTCAGCTGAGGCTTCACAAACACCAAGCCCAAGAATTCTCCTTCAGTTTTTAAACACCACTTTTGTTAGTACTACACAGATAATAATTTTTCACAACTGCACGACATCAGTTTGTATGTAGTCTACTATAAAAGCCTGATCCTTTCCTCCACTGTAAGAAGGTACTACCCAATCTGTATACATACATATGCATCATGTGCAACAGTTGCATAAATTACCCACTGAGTGATTGTCACTGCTTTGTCAGCCAGTCTCATGTGGTTTTGTCTTCTTCTTTTTCCTCATTACTGGAAAACAATTTTGAAGTTGAAAGAAATAAAAACCAGTTCATCAATATCAATGAACAAACACAGCTACAAGGTGGCTCAATACAAAGCAATGCAAGAGTCAGCAAGGCTGATTTCATGTAGTGCTGGCAATAGTCCTGCTTGGAGTAGGAGGTAGGATTGGTGACATCTTAGAAGTCCTTTCCAACCTATGTTTTTATGGGTCCTTTATACAATGATTAAAGGCAATTAGCAGTTTGGAGAATGGGATTTGAGCATAGGCAATTCTTAACTACAAATTCACAAATACTTGGGAAGAGTAAAGCAATCTGACATTTTAGCTAGCACATCTGATCTGCACTGAGAATGAGAAATTTTGTTCACAAATTCCCTGTATTTATTGTAATGACTTTCTGTTAGGAATAAAGAAAACCAAGAATTATTTATTACCTTGATTTTCTTCTTGCACATTTCTGTCAAGCCTTATTTTGATTAAAATCAGGACTCAGTAAGAAGTCAGTAAAAATAAGAAGTAAAACCAGCAATTCAGATATTTCATTAATTAATTTTTGGATGTGCTAAATACACAAAATAGAAGATACTTTTCCAAAATACACTTAAATCAGTAAATCAAATATTGAGTATCTGTACACATTGATTGGACTCTTTCTAGTTGCTGGGTGGGAAACCAGCCCAATTTCTGAGGCCTGTAGCACAAGTTTCTACTTCTGAGTTATTCTTTTAGAGCCTCTTCATAGTGCAGCGGAGAGGACTAACTGCTATCAGACCAAGACTTCTCTGACCCCTGTGTTTTGCACCAGGAGATGCTGGCCTGTTATGATTCCAGCAAGAAAGACATTCAGCCTCTGTAAAACTTCACTTAAAATGCCATTTTTTTAAAAGTAACACTATAAAGAAACACAGAATAGTGTGGATGATAACCTTACATCGCTTTAGATGCTGAGAAGCCCAAGTGCTGAAGCATATACAACCCACACACACTATCAGACCCTGTTCTTAAAATAGATTCACCTCCATTTGGGTCATTCACAGAATCACAGATTTACAGAATCATTCAGGCTGGAAAAGACCCTTGGGATCATTGAGTCCAACCATCAGCCCTACTCTACAAAGTTCTCCCCCACGCCATATCCCCCAACATCTCATCTAAACGACCCTTAAACACATCCAGAGATGGTGACTCCACCTCTCCCTGGGTAGCCTATTCCACTCTCTGACCACTCGCTGTGAAAAGTTTTTTCCTAATATCCAGTCTGAACCTCCCCTGTTGCAGTTTAAAGCCATTCCCTCTTGTTCTGTCACTAATCACCTGTGAGAAGAGACCAGCACCAACCTCTCCACAATGTCCTTTCAATGAGTTGTAGAGAGTGATGAGGTCTCCCCTCAGCCTTCTCTTCCTCAAACTAAACAGTCCCAGCTCCTTCAGTCGCTCCTCATAGGATTTATTCTCCAGGCCCCTCACAAGGAAACAACTCTACTCATCACTCCTGCTCTCAAGCAGGAAGTATGTTCACATGAGAACTTCTTGCTGCACTGGCAGACAAGGCCGGGCAGGAGGTGTAATCACTGGTACCCAGCAGGAGATGCCTGTGAGCTCCTCCATCTCATTGAGCTGGCTGCGTTCATCCTGAAGCCAAGGAGTTTGTGCAGCACAGCCCTGAAGGCCAGGCTGTACCTGCAGCACAGCGCACCTACTTAGGTTAACTGTTATGTGGATCACCACCTCCTAAATGTACAATTGTCTTCTGGTGAGGTTCTCCACACCCTGTTAGACCTTTGCCTTACCATTAAATGAGTCAGCTCCTTGAAATACTTTTCCCTCTCTAGTGAACAGAAAGGCAAATCAGACAAGTAGACAAGTAGGTAAAATGGAAACTTCCATACTGTAGAAATCTGCAGTTCTTCAGATGACAGCTGACCCCTTGCATTATCAGTGCTCCTTCAGTTTCTTAACTTAGAACAAATAAGTAACAGGGCTGAATTGGTTGGAAAAGAAAAACTGAGCTGAATATCTCTTATTTAATTTAAATGATGTAAACTGACTACAACGGTGGTGTGCATTAAGTTACCATAGTTGCAAGTCCATACTAGATATTAAAATTATCACAGAAGATCCAAAATAGTGCAAAACTGTAAAAAAAAGAACCCCCCAAACCCCAACATTTATCACCCACTAAATTTATGGCATCAGCTGAAACAAATTGTTAATTTTACTTGTGGTCCAAGGCGGTAACAGGTAGATATCAGGATTTTGATGTCCTGCTGTGATTTCAAAAGTTCCTAGGAAGACAAGCAGGTGCCTGGAATAAAAAATAAAACAGAGAAAACCTACTCAGTGCCATCACTTCGTGCCTTTTCAAACATAGCCAAAAAATGTATCTGCAAAAATTGTGTATTCTTATAACGATAGCAATAAACTCTTTTTCAGCACAGATCGGATGTGATAGCTGAAATGACAGCTTCCTTCACTAGCCCCAGTTGGTTTTAATGTATCTGTAGTTAAAAACTTTTTCTTTGGCAGACCTTTCAGAGCCTGACCACAGCTGGAACTCTAGGCTTTTTCTCCCTCCTACCATTAACCTAGGCCTACCATGAATCCTGCCCCTACCCCTAGATGGGAGCTAAATTCTGGCACAAGGTCTCCAGCCATGGCAAAGATAGAAAAGCTCTCAGGACACAACTACTTCTGCAGTCCACTTCTTCATTTGGCAGACCCTTTGCAGCATCGCTCCAACTCGAAATCTAAGCAGTCTTTCTCCCTAACCCTCACCTAAACTTTTTTCAAAACTTCTCATTGTGAGTAGTCACTATACAAAAGGAAACATGGTAATGTTGGTGGGTGAGGTCTAGAGCTCACCTAGTCCTAAATCTAAATCTTTCTAATTTGTGGCTTTTGCCTGCATTTTATATCTATATAGTCTCTGTACTTTGGCACTTATTAACACTTAACTTATTAACAATACTTAGGATTTTTTCCCTAGAGAAATGATTGATGCTTGGGAGTCTCCTACAGTGTGCCACACGGTCTAAATCATTTAATCCTAAATTAAACACTTTTGCTTTGACCTCTGTAACAGCGTAAACTAGAACTAATTATCTTTTCTGTAATCAATATTTCTTTTGTTTCCCGTTTGTCAATTCAGTGCAGACAAACACCAATCAACACAGGTGCCATGCAGGTCATAGATCAAGAAGTATTGATCAAAAGCAAGATATTTCTTTCTGCATTGCATACGTTTTTTAATGAAAACAAAAGTGCACTGCTTCACTTAAAGTAAACAAACCCAGTGATTTCCTGCCAGCATTTTCACAAGGAGCTCCCCAAAGCCTTATCATTCTACCTGTGATAATAGCACCATACATTTTCTTCCACACACACAAAAAAAAGAGAACCTATCATAACACAATCAAATATTTTTATTTTTAGGCAAGATTGTCTCCCTGCTTTTAGGAAGTGTATCGAAAGAGAAAAGCAATACCACAATAAATAGTCCTGAGTAGAATAGTTCATTAATGTGATCCTGACAAACATAATTAATATGTTAGTGGATGGGCAGTTTGAAATGGGACATTAAGAGCTCTTAAACAGAAGTGTGTATACAGGATGTCTAGGAGGAAGTGAAATCTAGGACAGAAAAACTGACCCCTACTTCACCTTCACATTATTGCTGAATTGCAGTCAGCACTATCTCAACACCTCACACCACAGTAGCACATGACTTATACAGTGGTCACACACGTCGACATCCCTCCCAAATGTATCCTAATGATACCTTGCTGTCTAGGGCTCCCAAATCCACTACAGCATTTACAGTTTGTAATTCCTCAGTAGGAGCATGCCTCACCGGCTTAGTCAGGAAAATTTATATTCCATGCTATATGAAAGACCTATATTTCAAACTTTTTAAGTATGCTGAAAGCTCCACTTACTGATACCACTCTAGTCATTTTGGCTAATGTGTGATTTTTGCAAACATACAGTCTCACAATGTTGATATATGTCTGCAAAAAAAATTAATTTACTTAGTTTTTAAACTAATTAACTTGGTGATCATATCAGTTCTTCATTTTTCAGTTACTAAAGGGGACAGAAAGTATGATGTAAAAATACTGCATGACAACCTCAGGCAGCTCTTTAGCATTCTCACAGGATCATCCTATCTCAGTTTTCTAGTTAAAGAAAATTCAGTCAGATTTGTAATATTGTTGAAAATAACAGAACACTCACTAACATACATGTGTATATCACTCTTCAGTTAACTTAGTTTTGCAGAGACAAGAAAGTGCTCAGATTAGTTAATGTAGGTGAATATTTGTAAATCCAATTCAAAAATATATTTCTCACCAAATATAAGTAAATGCAAGCAGAAAAAAAAAATTGATGCATTGGCTTACATTTAGATTCATTAACATTTAAAAACTATGATTAAAGTTTCTTGGAAGAGAATGGGGAAGATGCATACAGTTCCCTTTTGTTGGAGCAACAGGAAATATTCTCAGACTTGTGATGCTCCAGTAGCTTCCTCAAGTTTACAATGTCACCCATTATGCATCACAACAGTAAAATCACAGTGGTAGAGCCACAGAGAAGAGGAAGGCTGTAAAGGACATTGTGGGTCTCATCCTCACCCTGCATCAAGGCAGGATCAGCTATCTAAGTCAATTTCAGAGAAATCTTCAAGCACTTCTTAAAAAGACTGCTGATTATGATAGTAATATCAGCATCCACAGCAATCTTCTGTAGTGTTCCATTACCCATACTGCCAGAAAGTGTTTCCTAATGACTAACTTTAACCTTTTTTTTTCCATAACTTCTAAACTCTATTTTTTGTCCTACTTGTCACAGTCATAAAGACCAGATTACTACTCTCCTCTCTTCAACGAACTTTTATATGTTTGAAAACCACAATGTAATGCTATTCTGATAGTCCCTGTGTAAAAAATCACATTTTTTCTAATACTCTTCTTCTTTGTACACATATGAAGTTTAACTAGAAATCACCAGTTTCTAACACCTTGCTGGCTACATGCTGAAGTTGTCTCTACTAACACCAACCTGGATAACTATAAACTCTTCATATTAGAAAAATCTTAGAATTTCATATACATATTTCACAACTGACTTACCAAAACAAGCATAAAAGGAGATTCAAGTAGTCATCTAATTCTCCATTTCCCTCGGAGATCATACTTAGTCAAAATTTAATCAGTGTTCTTACTCATTTTTTTCTCTGTATAACAGAGAGAGAGTTAATTCGTTCAACATATTTTCCATATAGCAGGCTTTACTTATGTTGTCTACTAACAGAATCAGTGCTGTTACTACCTAAAGTGCCACACAGGTGGAAGTCTTCAAAATGAAAAAGGTCAACAAAATCCAAGTGCTAGGTTGAGTATTCTTGAGTGCCACCTACTGGTACTTTAGCTATTTAGACACGATCTTAGAGAGAACAGCTAGTCCAAGGCCGACTGCACTGAACAAATAAAAATATAGGTTGCTTTCCTTGTTGACCTCAGTGATAGTGTTTAATTTTCTGTAGTCACAGGCAGTATGAGAGGGTCTTCTGGCTCTCGGAATAAATGCATGAGTTGCCACAAATTGGAGACCACCGCCATACAAAAAAAATTACATTTCTAGTGTGTTCCTGTGTCAATTCTGATTAAATCAACAGAGAAAGATGCTTAATTTCACCACACAACAATCTGATTCCAGTTAATTTTAACACAAATTTATTACTATACTATAAAATTTACACTATGTTGTACCTTGTCAAGTTTTATAGAATCTCAGAGGCCTTGAATAAAAGGGTTTTACAGACATGCCTGCTTGTACCTCTCCATGCAGGACATTACAAATACATTTAATATTACCTTAGAACCATTTTTTTTTTTTACATATGATGAATAAGTACTCTAATTTTTAACAGCACATCCAACCAACATATAGCCATCAGCCCCCAGTCCTCTGTTTCCGTAATGCTCCTCTGTTCATTAGGAAGAACTGTAGTTAACAGTCTACCTTCCTCCTTTAAGACTCCAGCCTGAGCAGCCCAGTATCCATTTACTGTTAAGTGAAGGAAGTTTTTGGTGCAAGACTAAAGAGTAATTTTACTCTTTAATTTACCTTTGCAGTCACATCAAGATGCCTAGTTAGCCACTTTGTTTCTGCACTGGCTCAACAGGTCCCTAAAAACACATAAACTAAAAAAAAAAAAAATGCTAGTCTGTATTATAGGACACAATGATGGCTAAAAAAATTGGTTTGTTTACCATGGATCTCAAAACAAAAGTGTTTAAAAAAAAAAAAAAAAAAAAAGTGGTTTAACTTTGACCATATAAAACTGTAAAATAGTCTTAATTCCTTTTTTCTCTGTAACATCAGAGAGAGTGCTGGCTCTTTTCCTAATCATCCTGCTACATGGTGAAAAGTGAAAAATCACCTGGGATTCTATATCATAAACATTACTATACTATGAACAGGGAACAAGAAATGCTATTTGACCAACCTGCATATTTAATCTGAATCTAAACTACTGATAATTAATTTCCCTATCAGCAATTAAGATACGATATAGTTCATTCATCACATGACTTCGACGGGTAAACCACTCTGCTTGCCTCTCCCAGCACCCATCTCTGTTCCAGCATCACAGAGCCTAAGGCACTATGGCTGCATCTGCAGTGTGTTTTGGCTTGGGACAGGGATGCAGTTTCAAACCAAATCTCCCACTGTCTTCAGATGCCTGGGCAGACCACAAAGCAATCTGGGTGAGTACAAAGTACTGGCCTCCTGCAGGAAGCAAAACCAGAATTTCCACTCGTGCTTCAGTTCCTTGTTAGATGCTTGAAGGTTTCCAGTGCTTCACCCTTCTCCTAAGCACTGCCAGTCACTGTATGCTGCATGTCCCCTAGGAAATGACTCAGGTATAGGCCTACAAGGTTTTCTATGGAGAAAGGTGCACGCCAACGACCAGAAGGGTAAAAGACATATAAGATCTGAGATGACATGGTCAAGAAAACCTTGTCTGCACAAAGCTGACAAATGTGACTGAAGAGGTAACAGGTGAAGAAGGGAAGTCTCACAAGCTACAAAGATACCTCTGACTGGTGGAGGAAAAGGTGAGGATGACCCAGAGAAAAACTGGGAATCCATCCCTTTTCCATTACACTTACACACTGGCAAATGGCATTCACATGTAACCACTTTTCCTCCTCTCCCTTTGACATGTTCCTAGATGCTCAGCATGCCCCTCCACTGCATCCATGAAGAGACAGATGACATCCTGCAAAAGTGTTGTTCAGAAACACAAAGCGTTGGCAGAGAGCTGAGCATGCAGATGTTTAATGTGTTGCTCCTTACTATTTGTGTACAATGGAAAAGTGAGCTCATCTGCATCCTCACAGAGGTTGCACAGAGAATGTCAGCCACTCCCAGGGCAGAGGATTTGGGGAATCTGGTCCATAACATGGTGCCTGTCTTCTCACAGTCAGACAGCCACAGGCACTTCCAGAAGTGATGTGGTAAAGATGTGAAATGGGACATGAGCTCCTTTGAAATGCCAACAGCGCAGGCATAGCATAACCCACAATTGAAGGGAGGTACATCAACACTGCCTATGTTTCTGTCCCTGATTCTTTGTGCAAGGTTCTGTACAGGTAATGGTAGCAAGGGCTATGACATGGCACCATCTGTGTAAGACAAGACAGTGTGGCATTCCTTAAAGTATCCCACTTAAGGGCACAGCAGGCAGTCAATCAGAAATATATGGGGTAAGTTTCATTTGAACAACTTCAAACCACACATGAAATGGTGATAGATGATCAAGGGAAACAGACTAAATCTAATTCAGGGTGAAACACCTGAATGATATTCAGAGTGGATATAAGATCTTCAGCATCACTGCTTCAACTTACTAACTCATTCCTATTCTTGCTAAGGTCAACACAGCTAATGAAATCAGAGTAACCTCTTTGACTGCCCAAGGAAGCAGGGCAGACAGACCCCCTGTGGAGAGACCTGTAGCATGTGCTTGGCACAGACCTGTCCGGCCAGGTTTCACCTTTGAGGCAAATATGGATTGATTAAAAAACATTCACAAGAAAAAGCCCACTGTGCCTGCCTCAGCTGACAATGCCCTTGCAGGAAAACAGTTTTATCAGATGTAAACACTACTTCAGCATGGGTGTCATAGGACCATCTTCCTCACAGCTGATTTTGAGCAGACTGGTTCTACCTGCCTATGAGGTAGTCTTAGGTAAGGCACACTATGCCAAGGGTGAAGGAGAAAGTAGTTGCCTTATGCTGCTGCACTGGAACAACTCTCTAACAACCAGTCTTACAAAATCTGCAGTGTAAGGGAATTTAACACTAGAGCAGCCCAATGGAGGGAAAACACTGTCAACTGAAATATCTATACATCATCAACAATGGCACCCCACTTTTGCAGTATACATAAGGCCCTGAACATTTGTTGTCATTTAATTCTGGGACCAAGAAAAGCTACTGACTGAGACTTACATGTAAGGTGTCCTTAGTTTTCTTTTTCACTTGAGTCTGGTGGATAAAACTGTTCAATCTCATTCAGGCTTTCTCTCCCAGTAATACTGTGCCAAGAACTCCAGCTGTGGCCCTTAAAAATTAAAGGACTTGCCATTATTGCACATATGAGGTAAATTAATCATTTAATCTGAGATATAATTTAACACATGGCACATTCTTCATTTAGCACTTCCATGACACAGCTTTCAATACAAGCTGCCTCATTTTGTTATATGCTGCTTAGGACACAAAAATAAAATGCTTTACTCAGTGCCCTGTCTTAAATTTTTCACTCAGTTTCTGCTTTTCTCCTTCAGAGCTATACACCTGAGTCAAAGATTCCCACCAACATAACCCCAACAATTCTGAGCCAGCATTATGATTGCATTTGATTTCACAAAGTAGATCTTAATCTGTAATTAAATAAAAAATAAATTAAAATCTTATCTTAAGATCTAAAGTGCAACACATTTAAATGGACTGTTCAAAATGAGCTACATTTTGCAACATCAGTTCATCTACAACAGAATGTAAATCTCAAAATCAAGACAAGTACTTAAAGTTCTTGACTTCAAACAAGTCAGAGAATGATTAACTAGCAGCCCTCAAACCAACCACTTGAATTAAAAATGGCTTTAACTTCAGCAGGAGTTTTGTGGTTGTAGTGGTTACAGTACAGTGACTTCACTGCATGTTAGTATTCAGTGTACTCTTCATGTCTGAAATAAACAAAGTCTCAGCCACCATCAGGTCCAGAACCTCTGGTAGGTTCCATGTCTCATATGCAAAAAGGAATATACAGCTCAGCAACACAGGTGGAAAACAAATGTACACTTTTCTACATTGCCAATTTAAGAGCTACTACATAAGATATTTAATATTTATGCACTAAAAGGTTTATTTTCCTAAATAATTAACCCAAATGTAAATAGTTAATAAGATAGAAGTGCACATTTGCCACAGAGTGTGAGGAATTTCTAAACAGACAAATGCTGAGATGGATCTCCAATGCCCTGTACCCTTGTCCTAACCACTGGTGTACACAGGGAGAAGCAATTACCAAATCACGGTAATAACAGATGAGCTTCACTGTGGGCAGAAACACATCTTACAAAAGAGAGGCTCATCATATTATGGTGGAATAGTCAAGTGACATTCACAAAAACTTTAGAGTCAAATGCTTTAACTCTAATGTAACAAGAGCTCCATATAGGATAAAGACACAGAGTATGATCCTCACCTCTGACAGCTTTAAACACATTAACGCTTCTAAACTAGTGGAGCTACTCCCTGCTTACACTAGATGAGATTAGAGCCAATCACAGTGTAATACAAAAATATACTTGCGCTGTAACTTTTTAACTCAAGACCAACAGTTTCATTCTTACTTCAGTATTTGCTTTAGTTCTGACTAACAAAAATGAGATTCTTTGACATGATTTATTGTTTTCCAGATGAAGAAATACAGAAAAAGAGAAGTGGTAAATTGTCAAAGATGGACTCTGAACAGGAGCACACTTTCAGTTGGCTAGACACCTACCCACTTTTCATTGCTTTGGAAATCTCTGCTTTTAGAATTTTCATTATGGGAGTAATGTTTCCACAGTTAAATAAAAAATAAAAATAAAAATAGAGTAATAGCTGAGCCCAAGTTCTACAGTGTAGTGAGAAATCAACTTTTGCTTGACCCGAATGACAATGGACTGCCTAGTGTTTATGAACAAAGTTAAGCCTTCATTAAGGAAAAGCAGAGCATTGAAAACAGTAAAGGAAGAGACAAAGAATTCATGCATAAGAAGACCCAGGCCAACCCATACACACATTGAGATCTGCTGACTGAACTCTGCAAGTTTCTATGTATGGATTTAGTAATCCATTCACCTGTGTTTCCCCATGGTACTAGCTCTTATCCTTCTGCACAAGAGTGTAGATTGCATGCAGTTCTGTTACACAAGCAGTGTATGAAAGAAAGGATTAATGTTGATGGATGGCTAAATATTCAGTGTACAAAGGACAAAAAAAATAACAGCAAGAAAAAAAACTTTTTTTTTTCCAAACTTGGACAGTGTAAAAGAAAAAGCTTTCAAAACATTTCATTGTTGCAACAAATACATCTTTCCTCAAGAGGGCAGTTTAGTCTGGGTCAGCCTGAGCACCTCTCACTGATTCCCACTGGGAGAACTCATGATTCCCAAGCTTACCTCACCTGCCCTGGTACTGCAGTAGGCAGACATATCAGCTTTTTGGGTCCTGAAAGCAGAAGAGATATGAAAAATATGGTGCTGCACCCATGTAAAATTCCTTGGCCGTGATTTAGGGTTTACTAACTTGGACAGAGCTTTAGACTAACATGATTGGTCTACCTCTTATTCCACAAGTATGGTCAAGGCAGTTCTGCCTTTAATCCTACATGGATATGTTATAAGATTCTTCATCTGTAAAAACAGAGATCTTATTGTATGGCTATCCTCCTAGCAATCCTGTGAGGACTGAATTCTGCAATGCCCCAAACAAATTCCATGCATTATTCAAAAAGACACTTGTTATTTCTGGATGTTTAAAACTGGAGAAAAATTCTGAATGGTAATCACTCTTTTTGAGTCTCTCATCATTGTTTTGGATCCTACTACTTTGACTGTACTACGCTCCAAAGAGAAAATACCAGTTTCAGAAATGAGGCTTTGATAAAGCTTAGAGCTATCAGAGTGTTTAGTTTTAAGAAAGCTTTTTAGTTGGTAATGTGTCTGAGATATCCAGCTCTTTGTAGATAGTGCTTTAGACACTCAGGTGTAACTCCACAAGCTACCAGAGTTTTCTGGTCCACTTGGCACATGTGCATTATCAGATAATCTTCAATTACTCAATAACTCTGATTCATGCAGGTAACCCTGCCTTGTACCCACAGACCAATCTGTGACACAGTGCCAGCCTTAGGAATATATGTAGAGCACATTGTTCTCAGATCACCACCTCATCTTTTGCTCTTCAAAGCTGTCCCTGCTGTCTCCAGGCTACAATTTACAAATTTTCTAACCTTACAAACATACTATGTATGCTCTTACAGCTTAATTTACAGAAGTATTATACAATCTGTACTTTATCTATGTTGTCTTAGCCTTTCTCTCCTCTAAATACTCTGACAAATTGGAAAGAGACCATACAATATTTTCATTTTACTTTTGCACTAAATCTCTCCCTGATTCAGTACTGTGAAAGAACTGGTGTCGTGCTGTAAAGAGATTCCTGCCTATAATGCATTTTCTGCCCTACATTCACTGGAAATTGCACAGACAGGTGTAAGAGATCAGGGCTTGCAGATGTCCCTAAAGGACCACTCTATTGTCCCTGAAAGGTGGTAGTAGTTGTGAAAGGTTCCCAGTGACAGGAAAAAAGCAAATGTTCCACCAATTTTCAAAAAAAGGAAGAAGAGAGATCATGGGATCTACTGGCCAGTCAACCTAAAGTCAGTCTCGCAGAAGAACTGAAAGCATTACTTTCCCTTGTAGGATTATGAAGCCATTTCCAGGTAGATGAAAGGCCCAAAAAAGTCAGGGAATAGCCAACCTATATTTACTAAGAACAAATAATACTTGAGCGTCCTAGCCACCTTTTGTGATGAGAAGACCTGCTTTGTTGACAAAGGGAGAACAGTGGATATAAACGTTTTCCTGAGGTTTTAGCATGACGTCTCATTATCCCTTAAAAGATAATGAGGATGGGTGAATTGTAACATAAGTAAAAAGACTGTGGCTGTTGGGGCCAAAAGGCAGTGGTGAAGGATTCAAAGCCTATCTCTTTACCAGTTAATCTATTTAGTGTTACTCTAACATAGGTCCAACAGTTACAAGTGTTTCTCAGGAATTAATACTGGGGCCAGTTCCACTTAACATCTTCATCAGTGACCTGGACAATGGGAGGGGGTGAACCTCAAGTGTCTGGATGACTCCACATGGGACACAATGGTTAATAAGTTGAAGGGCAGGGTTGCCATTAACAGAGACTTCATCAAGTTGGAGAAATGAGCTGATAGGAAACCCACAAAGTTCAACAAGGATAAATACAAAGCCCTTCACCTGGGATAGAAGAGCTCCATGCTTCACTACAGGCTGAGCACAGCTGGGGAGAAGCTTTGCAGAGAAAAACTTTAAGGGTCCTGCCAAAAAAAATGTTAAACATGCATCAGCAGCATCCCCTTGCAGAAGTGAAGGCCCACTGCATACTGCACTGCATTAACAAGAGTGTAGTCAGCAAAGAGGTTACTCCTTTCTCTGTGGCATTCATAAGGCCAGATAGGGTGTTCTGTGCCTTAGTGCTTGAGAGGGTCCAGCAGAAGGTCACTACTGTAAGTTAGAGGCTGGAGTGCATCATGCATGAGGGGAGGCTGAAAAAGCTGGGTTTCTCTAGCCTGGAAGAGATAAAGCTAAAAGAGACTCTAATTGGTCTCTCCTACTACTTCCACTGGGGTGACAGGAAAAGAGAGATGGACTCTTCTCAGAGGGGTGCACTAAAAGAAAACCAGGCAATGGCCACAAGTTGCAAGAAAGGATATTCCAGATACTGAAGCTCTTGAAGCATGCACCATCCACCCTTTTCACCTGATAAAGGGCTAAGGAAAGAAAGGAAAAGAGGACAGGAGGTTAGTCTATAGTTAGATACTGCCTTTTAACACAAGACCATGGGAAAAACAGAGAAACCTTAAAACATGTAATGGCAATCTTGATCCAGCCCAGTTTTGAGTACCTGACTTTGTAACTTCAGAACCTTTTGGTGCAGTAAGAAACAAAAATTTAGAACTAACTGGCAAGAAACAACTAATTAGACCATGGCAGTCTAGTCAGTGGGATAATATTTCTCAAAGATTCATTTCACATGCAGTAGATGCCAACACACTCCTCAAGGTTCATATATGAGCATAAGCATTTTTGTTACAAAGTTAGATTATTTCATCTAAGTTTATGTTTATCATGCCCAGCCTTCATATCAGATCTACAATGTCCTTCCAATTCACTTTTTTGATTGTAATGAATCTAGCAAATGCAGATTTCACTCACCTTGAGGAAAGATTGGGCCAAATGCCAACACTAGGGTGCAGATACAGAAAGATGAAAAGTAAATTTCATTTCCTGTCAATAAGTTTTTCTCTGGACCCTTGGGTCTTACTTTGTGCTGAATACTGATAACATCCTGCATTTTATTATGTAATTATACCTGTGGTGTCCTCATTGATTAAGCATGACAATTACAGACCACTGTGCAAGACTGAACCACTCTACCTCAGTACTGTGCTGAACCTGTTGGTCAAACAGAGGTAGCTTACACAGAAATTTCTTTTTGTTTGGATAAGTGACAGGTGCTTTAAAACTGTTAAACAAAAGGTTAAGTTCACCTGACCTTAAAATCACAAATAAAGACAAGAAACCTCACAGAAGAGACCAAAGTTGGACATCAAAATAACAGCAGTCTGTTCATCAATGTTCCCCATCAATGTTCCTGCTGCTGTGGGGAACGTTTATTCTCTGCGTCAGAGAAAAAGGAAAAAGTAAGAGAGCAGTTGCTTTTAGAAGTTAATGTAGAAGGTTTTGCATTACACAAATGCTCTACAGTTCATTGCACTGGCTAATATGTGACAAATGAACCCTCTGTAGTGCATATTTCAAAGACATAAAGTCCTTAACTAAGACCATTTGAGATTCAGAGGTATTAACATATTAACAAACATCTTGTAAAAATCTGAGTTTACATCTTGTAAAAATGTGAGTTGACCCAAGCTTCCTGAGCCCTTAAAATACACAATAACAAAATATAATGCAATGAATTCCAGATAAGCACTTCCAGTCTTAAGGAAATTATTTTCCTTGCCTCTAAGTGTAACTATAATTTCAACCTCCAGTAGGGCCTCTGTGGGAATGAATAACATAGTCTAAGGAAGGCAGCACTCTAAAACAAATGTGAGAAAAAAGAACATAGAAGCTTCTTCATTTACACAAGAGATGTAAATGACCTCCTGTTTACGTGTCACTTACTTTTTGTGCTTTCTTATCTTGTCGTCCTGAATAAATTCAGAGAAAACTTTTCCTGTCATATCACAGTCCCACACTTAAGTGAGCTCTTGGACCAGCAGAAGTTTTCCTTATAGCTAGAAGGAAGAGAAGAAGATATTCAGTAACATAATCTTGCCAGCAAAAACAGAGATTCAACACAGATTAAACTGAATTGTGCCTTGTATGCACAGATCTGCACAAGGGCTGGTCCTGTGACGTGTGGTCCTGGTCACAGCACTTAGGACCTCATGCCCTAGAGAAGCACATTACCAAAATGCACACACTATCACATACCCACACTCTGCATGAACAATGCAAAGGAAGGCCTTTTCCACCCACCTCTGCTCATCTGTCTTTCCCCACAATTTTAAGATACGTCTCCTTTCTAACCACAATTTTCTATCACACATTTTGGTGACTTGGTAGCAAGCAAGCAAGCTAGGTACATCACTCCAGCATCTCAGAAAGAGGGTTTCCCTCAGGACTGCAGAACATTCATTCTCTTCAGATGGTGTCCAGCCTCGAAGAGAGTGTTTGCTTTCCTATTTGTAACCATTACCACATTTACTACACTGTATTTTACTAGTGGTGCGTGGAGAAGTTAAAAAGGACTCCCACATACTATCCTGAAACATGAGATTTGATTATAAATCTAACAGAAAACTGTCAGGAGCAATAGATGTGATCCTGCTCTTTTCACAGTCCTCTAAGTAAGGCAACAATATGGAATTCACAGATTTAAGAGCATGAGATACAAAAAACACCATGTATCAACATATTCTTCAATCTACTGCTTTCATTCTCAGCCCCATATGCACAAATCAGAACATCTCTGATTAAAGAGGGTGATTAAAAGCATCTCTGATTAAGAAGTCTTTAAGAGGCAATGAGCCCTTCATACCTTCTTTCAGCTGCCTCTTTCCTCAGTACATCTTATCTGAAGGTTGAACCTGATTCAATTTTCAGTCTTGGGACTTCTTAAGCCTTTCTCAACAAGGCTGAAAAAACTGTCATCATAGCCTTGGAGATTTCCAAGCCTCTGTTGACCCACTCCCTGAGCAACTTGATCGAGCTTTGAGATTAGTCCCATTTTAAGAAGAACCTTCCACTCTAAATTAATCATATGATTTTATACTTCTGTCTTTAGCAGATGCACCTTCTCAACTTTCCTTTGTTGAAGATGGCAAAAGTTCCATTTTATTCAAGATCAACAGCTAGGAAGCAAACATCCACTTCTTTCATTTCAAACACCAATTGGAAATATCTACTGAGTCTTGTTGCCCCATTTAGAAAAAATTGAAAAAAAAATTCTGCATCTAACAATGACCTATATCTGACCTGGAATTTGGCTGGAATAGTTTTAAGGAAATAAAATGACCCTGTCATTTTTAGAAACTCTGAAGAAGTGTCTGGCTATTTGAGATGCCCCCATGTTGAAATATTCTTCCTATATATAACAAATAGATGTATAAGGAGTAATTTGTTGTTCTCAGGTGAATCTGATGATACATGAGAACTATCCATGCACACTTGATTCTTAATTACATGTAATAGTGTCTTTGATATAGGCAGAAATGCCCTCTTGTTTTGTTTATTCATCCTAATTCAACATAGCTTAACTAATTAATGCTTTGAAACATTCCATCAATAAGAGCCAACCAACCACCATAATGTATTTCCTTAAAAAACATCAGTAGTTTTACAACTTTATTCATTACACATTACACAGATCTTTTTCCTTATATTTTTTATATAAATGTATCACAAAAAAATATTTTAAATACTATCATATGATACTACAACTGCTCGGTTATCCCCACTGACTTTCAGGACTGGTTCAAAGCCCACTTTAATAACTCAGGGACTGAAGTCCCTACTACTATGGTGGAGGTTATCAGAGCACACAAGCCATCCTTCACATGTCATAGAGGTCCTTATATTCCTACCAAACAAGATTTCTTGTTGCAAAAAGACTGGAAACACTATTTGCCTACAATGTTTTCTAGATATTCCCTCTTCTTTCTCTGTTGATCTTTCCTGATGGCCAGGCCAAATTTGCAAGATCATCTGGTTGTTTCTCCCTTTTAGTCCCATCCTGTGCAATTTTCTACATGCCTGGAATACTATTTGATGAGGTATCACACAAGCTGAATCTAAAGCAATCCTTCCAATTAACATTAGAAGGTAATTTCTTCTTTTGAGATTTTTTTTTTTAATTCATGAAAGGCAACAGTTTTCCTTGGTTTCTTTCTCTGCTTTGCAAAATATCCTGTTCTGTCGCCTTAGTATGGAGTACCACAAGACAACTGTCTTTGACGAGTTCTGGAAATCCTTTTTGCTTGTTTGAGATCTGTGAAGTTTAATATTGTTAGTAGCTTTTAGTTTATTATGGAGCTGACACTTTAAACTCCTATCATCTTGTTGATTTCAGTGATGCAATTACCTCATTTCAAAAAGGACATTCTGTGGACCTGTGGAAAAGTGGACAGAGGCACTCAGGATAAAACTTCAGCAACAGAAGTGCCTCATAGAATAGAAAAGCATCAACCTGAAGAAAAAACATTGCCCTTTCCTCAGAAAGGCAACTGATAGAATGTGATTTTAATATTAAAATAAAACAGAATCTCATATGCTCTGTTAATATCAAATTAAACTTGAACAGTAGGATACCACTTTTACAGCAACAACTTTAGAATATATTTCAGGTTATTGAACTAATGATTAAGCAGCTCTGCTTCAAATACTGTAATAACAAGAGTTTAAATATGACAAATAAAATGAAGTAATTTTAAAAATCTGAAGATAGACTCAAACATTAAAACCCAGCAAACAGCCTACAGACTGACATAGCATGAAATAAAGACTCAAAATATTGCAGTGAATATTCCTATCTTCTGAAACACTATAGTCAAAGAGAAGGGAAGGAGTTACTGTCTTACCTTTTAACTGTAGAATGATCTAAAAGTTTAAGCAGAAAAGTAAAAAGCCATCTTTTCTACTTCAGAAATACAAACAATGTCATTTTTTATTAAATACTCTTCATGGTGTTATACAAAGAATCAAATCCCATGACTGCAAGCTTTCTCAGTCATTAACTGAGAAAGCAAAGGTGATGAATTTAAAAGTCATCTTCCAACATTTCAAGTCAATTTCTTCAGACAAACAATATTTTCATGAAGACTAATGCAATCTCCTTTGCTCTCTGTCTTGGATATCTGTGATATTACAGCTTAAGCTTGATACGGTTTTTACTCTTGGGCCAGCAAGGCCAGGCCTAACTATTCCAGGGAACAGAAAAGCATAAACAAAGGCATAAGGGAAAAGGACCTACTCAGCAATTCTGCTGCCTTTCTTCAGAAGCTTCCCACATAAACTACATTTCATTCCCTGGACAAAAACTACCCACTCCCTACATCCCCAGCCTGATGAGGATGTGGAGAGCTTGGGATAGAATTGGGGTCCTCCCACCATGAACTGGAAAGAGGAGACCTATCACAAACTGCTCATAAACAAGAAACTGTTGGTAAAGAGGATGTCTCAAACAACTCAAGTGGGACACCCTGTGGTGGGAAGCAAGCTCTGTGGAGGTGGCGTGGCAGCCATTTCTCTCCACCTCCCTTCTGTTGTTGCCCAGAGAAAGAACTTGCCTAACTGCACAGGGGTAAGCCAGCAAACCTTTTAGAACAACCTATTGCACACGTTAAGAGAGACTATATAAAGACAACATCCCACCTGTATCTTTGTCAACCCATCACCTACAGACCTATACTCTATAATAACATGGGATCCAAGAGTAGTGATTCCCCTTTTCCTATCCCCTCCTCTTTTCTCTTTGCTCTTTCTGCAGCCTCTCTCCTTCTTACATATATTCATGTATATAAGTTTTGTACGAGTTGAGATGGGTTGTTAGGCAAATATTTTCATCGCCAAAGTGCTTTTATTCATTCCCAAAGGTTATCAGTTGATTGTTGCCAAATTGTCTCCATTCACTCTCTAAAGTTGTCAGTTAATAAAGTTACCAACTAAATTGTTCCTCTTGCAGCTCTGCCAAGCAGAGACAGACTCTTTCACGGGCATGCAGGCTCATGGGCAAATCAAAAGATTCACCTCCCTCATAATCCACCACATGGGAGAAGGCAAGACCAGGTCAGGAGGCCTGAGAACAGGCACTGAATTAAATTCTTCTGCTGCCAGCAATGGAACAGAAAGAGGACTTATGCTGTCTTGGGTCACGCAGGTATTCACCAATGTATTCCTTTACTTCCAGAGTACAAAACCAGTAGCAGACTTCAACTGTTAAGGCATCACAGGCTGCTCTTCCTCTTCTCTTCCAGCACACATCAAGCAGACATCGGGACCATACCTGGTCCAGGTAAACTACAGTCACAAGCAACTCCCTACCTTAACTGTAGCTAAGTCAGTTCTCCAAACCTCCAAATTCAGTAGCTTTCTCCTCACTTCCAAAACAAAATGAAAGAAAATATAATAGAAGTGTGGAAAAAACAGGCATAAGGCCTTACGTTCACATATAAAAAACAAACTGGAAGACAAACTAGGAAAAAAATGGTTCAAGTGACCTCCATATATCATACTGTTGGGTTTTTTTCTTCTCAGTGCTTTTTACAACAGACTATGTGAGACTGTTGAGCACATTAATGGATAGCAAACTTTATAAACCAGGAAGCAAGTTATTTTTCTTAGGCTAAACAATTAACATCGAAGAACATTTCATGCTTCCAAGCCTAGATAATGTCTGCTCTTGCTTTTGATGAAGATATATACACAATGTCATTCTTCTGACATAAAGCTTAACCCCAAATCAAGGATTCAAATTCTTGCTGATGTACTTTGCTGTATCTGAAAGCAGAAGTTAAATATATATATATATATATATATATATATATATATATAAAAAAATCCAGGAAATTAGATACATATGAAGTCTTCTAGGTGTAAGAAATTTAGTCTGAATTCTAGTCCTGAAGGATACAAAATTTTTATGGCTGGCAGAAGATGGCACTTCCTAATTTTTAAGGTGCTATTCTATTCGTAATTGAATTCTGACCTCTGTTTTGAAAACTTCCTTTACAGAAATCTGAACTTCTTACTCTGTGTGGAAATGAACTGCACACAGGGATTTTTGTTATGGTGGAGAGGTTTGGATCTGAGTTTCCTAATTACCAAAAATGGGTCTGTATGACAATATTTGGATAGGATTGCACCCAAATTTCAAATTTCATAAAATTTTTATTTTATTATTATGGTTACAAAAAAATCCATATTTTACCTCTATAACTGTGTATATGAAACAGAAGACAGAATGTTGTACAGATTTTACTTTTTATCAGAAGAATAACTCTATATACACTAAAATGTCTTATTCCTAAATTTGCCTTCCAGCTTCCAGAAGTTAAAGTTTCCAGAATTTTTTGTCCTCTTCTGACCTGTTAAAAACTGCTCTTCATCATCCTGAGATCATCAATCTTGCAGATACCATAACTGTTTCATGACAACAGCTTTTAGGACATGTTGCATTATTCTCACAGTAAAAAATTTTGTATAAATAATTAACTTATTTCATTTAGGTTGTCTTCTATTATACATAGGCCTCGGTTTTCTGACAGCTATTTAGGGCATAGGTTAAACCCAACCTCATGAGATCTATGTTATGAACCCAGAATGCAAGACCATTTAAAAATAAATATTCCAGAAGCATTTTACATATGGGGCCATGGCTATAAAAGCTTAACAAAACAAACTAAGGAACAAGTTCTCTCTCCTACAATAGCTTACTCATACTTTACTCAGTTCTTTCTCCTTCTGCATGAGTCTCTTATTCCATCCCACTGAAGAAACAAATGCAGGCCTTTCGGTGCTGACTTAACATGTTGTTGTCACTCTCTTTTAGGGAAGAAGTCTATTATCTAAAAAACAAATAAATGTAAGATTTTGAAATAAAACACATGACTTCTTCTTGGCTTTCTTCCTAGTGGACTCTCCAATGGACCTTCAATCTATGTTTGCTTTTAAACTCCATTAACAGAAATATTTTGTAGTTAAACACATCCCTTCGTTGTTTATCTTAAGTGAAGTTCCAAATCAACTATAATCAGGAATGAAGCTTCAGGTGAAAAACCTGTCATGCATCCCTAAACCCTAAAGCAAATCCAGATCTTTGTTTTGCTTTGAACTCTTGAGTCAACATCTGTGAAAATTTGGGTTCAACCACAATTTCTAGATGTTTACAAAATACAGAGTAAACTCGGTAGTCACTAGACTAGAAAGGAAATATTAGTATCCTTAATCTTTCTCTTCATAAGGAACAGTTTGAAAAAGGTAATTTTCAGGAAATTTCATGTGAAAACATAATGCACTGTAAACAGATTCCTAGGATGAGCTCTTCTCTTCCTATTGACTACAGTGAGATCTGAAGAAACTAAGATCTTTCAGATTTCCAGAGTTCAGAGAAGAGTTGTCAGAATGAAAAGGAATACAGGGAGAGATAGCAAATTCCTCTTAAACTATAAAAAAGAACCTGTTATACAGTAGAAAGCCAGCACTAGTGCACAAGATCCTACTTGCTTTTTTGAACCTGTACCTGTTGTTCATGATGTCCTCCAAGAATCATCAGACCAATGTATAAATATGGATTTGATCAGGATTTGGATGGAGATAATCTGAGGACACTGAGGTTTTCCTTGAGCAGAGGATGTTTATAATCCAGGTGAATATATTTCAAGGATCTGATGTGTTCCTTGCCTGCAGCTCAGAGAAGAGGATTCTGTTACAGTCCTGTCAAAATTATGTTTGCTCAAGCTAAAGCAGTTCATTTTAGCTTTGAGCATATTCCAGTTCACTCCCCAGTGCATTAATCAAGATGGTGTCCTTCACAGCTGCAGCATCACCAGTTTCAACCCACAGCACCAACAACCTGGATCACTTTGCTAAGGGAGCCCTCTTCATGTGTCCTCTCCTAGACTCATCCAGCTCCCAAAACAGGGAGTTGCAAACCGCCACTGCTTTTATTCTAACATCGCAATAAGTCTTCAGGCAGCCTCCCATAAATTGCACTGCAGTAATGCCCTCATCAGCTTGCAATATACATGGATGGGTGTGATAAGCAAGGATTGATATTTTTCATTGACATGCTGATCTTACAGTGCGCACTTCCCCCACCCACTACTGCTCTCACACTACATATTTCTTCTGACCTGAAATTCCCACTTTCCATTCACTGCAGCTTACTTTATACAAATACAACACCCAACCACCAGCCTCTTCCAGATCTTGTGCTCTGCAGCCATAAAGCCACTTTTAACATAATAAGGTGTAGAAAAAGTCTATCTGTGACTCTTTCCATCATGCTGGATCTACTATGGAAAAAGTCAGTATGTCACTGATAATTATCACCACCAATTAGCAGTAAATAACCAAATAAAAAAAATTTAAAAGAGTATCAGAAGGAGAAAGCCACTAAGTTGAAAAATCAGTTTTTCATTGCACACATAAAGAATTAATTGGACTGAAGAAAAATAAAAAACCAAATATGTGGGGTAGAAATTAGAGTGTCTTATCCAGGAAATCTACAGTCCCTTGTTGTGTGGGCAAAGCAGATATTTGTAGAGGTCCTGACTGATGTCATCTTTCCAGTTCATCAGTCAATAACACCAAGTCTCCTTAACAGATCTACAAACTCAAAAACTTTGACTTAGATAGAATCCTTTCCAAAATACATTACAGTGTACGAAAACATCACATTCAACAGCAGCATCTCTCAGCCACTTCTATAACAAAAAAATCTGTGACTAACCTGCCCTACAGACATTCAGATTTTACCACTAGACTTTAACAAATGCAATTGTCTTCTGTTCTTGTGGGATCATTCTTTTTGGGGAAATATAGTCCTGTAAAATATTTAATATGAAGCCTGTGTGCTGGAAGAAATTTTCGTTATGCCCTTGGAGACCTGAAGAGCTATTTCATGACAGAATACAAAGCTAGTACATAGAAAACAATGGGCATTTAGCTGTTAAAGGTCAAAGCTCACAGTCTTTACAGAGGTATTTCAAGTGCCTTTGTGAGGTTCTAAGTTGAAAATAAATTTTTGAATCAAAATGAATGTGTGTAAGTAGGACATTACTGGATAAACAGCCTCCACTTTGAAGAAAAGAGAGAAAGTGTCTTTACTGCAAATGAAAGCACCTAGATGCAGGGGTGGAGGAGAGCAGGAGTGTATAGGGACATTTCCAAAAATGTCAATCACAGATACTAAAGAAGGTCTGGGAAGACTTTTAGTGGCTTTCCAGTACTTAAAGGGGGCCAACAGGAAAGATGAGGAGGGACACTTTATCAGGGAGTGTAGTGATAGGACATAGGGTAATGGTTTTAAACTGAAACATTATAGATTTAGATTAAATATGTTTAATTAATTAAATATATAATTAAATATATAATAAATTCTTTACTATGAGAGTGGTGAGACACTGGAACAGGTTGTCCAGAGAAGTTGTGGCTATCAGCTCCTGGGAAGTGTTGGCCAGATTGAATGGTACTTTGAGCAACCTGGTCTAGGAGAAGGTGTCCCTGGTCATGTTCGAAGGGTTGGAACCAGATGATCTCTAAGAACTCTTCCAACCCAAACCATTCTATGATTCTAGGAAATAGACATAGAACAGAATGAATTATTTACCAAAGTTACACAAAGCCAGTGACAAAGCCAGCAGTAGACTTCCTATTAACTCTAGGTTCAATACATCTGGCATATTGGACAAAAATTTGTTAAAGCACTTGCCTCTTTCATTAGTTCACCTAGCTATGATTTAAACACCATACCTTGAAATCAAACCTTACATTCTATACAATCTTTGAAGAACAACAGCCATAGACATACCTTTCCAAAAAGTCACAGAGTGAAATTTGAAGCAGTAAGAATAGTTTTCCCTTTAAAGTAAGTAAAAAGCTATTTGCAGCACTGCAGCATTTTTTCTTTTTTTTTTCTTTTTTTCCTTTTGTATAAAAAATACATGGCTCAGTATATTTGCCATATGATCAAGAAGCAATTATAAAATCTTTACAGCAGGGTTTTGCCACTACCAAAGCACTTGTAAACTACTTGTGCTACCAGAAGTCTCCACAAAGGAATTCCTGCCCTGTAATCAGGGAGGCATTCAGGTTTTCTGCAAACAACATGTAATAGTAATGCCGGGATATAGAAGGTTAAAAGTAAAGTGAGAAAGTACACATCACCCAGACATCTCCCTATCAGGACTTCAGCATCTACAAGTCCTGCAGGGCAAATAAATGCCACAGAAACATCCCCCTCCTGAATTCCTGACAAGCAGACTTTCAGAAGTTCAGAAATTGACTATGGCATCATCTTGCACAGTATTTTACACACAAATAAAGGAAAAGGATTTTAACCAAAAAATTTTCAATCTACAATGCTAAAGAAATGTAAAGAAAATATGCAGATGTGAACAAAGTAGTGCAATCTAACCATGCTTGTCAGGCAGCAGCATCGGAGTGTGCCCAGTGCAACTTCCATGCCACCTCAGTGCATCTGCAGATTTCACCATCCTAGCTACCCTAGATGATGGGGGAGAGAAAAAAGCCCAGGGCCAGGGAGGGCTCTCCTGGGTGGATTTCCATAGCCACTCTACAGTTAGGCAGTGTTCATGGCTGTCAAGGAGCTTGAGCTGTCGGGGGACACACATCCATGTTGGATGGCTATGATACAGCAAGAAAGGGCAAGGGGTGAGAAAAGGTATGGCCCAGTGCCAAAAGTACCCTCTGTGAGAGACAAAAAACAAGGCCTGCGAGAAACATGGACTGAGAAAAACAGCCTGAGAAAGATAGAAAAGTTGAGGCTCTCCAAGCTAAGGCATGTCTCAAACAGTCACAGAAGTAGTGAAACTATAGCCATGTGGTGGATAGTTTGGAGGTTGAAGCTGATAAGGCTGCCCCAGTAACACAGGATGCAGCTGGAGGGGGGATCCCTGTGAAGGCAGGATGGTTCTGCTCTGGTGCACCTGGAAAATTCAAGGGCCATCTGTCCGGTGAACGACCTTTGCTTCATTATCCACAGAATGCGTATTGAGGTCACCACCCCTCAATATGCTAATGCAGACTAGCAAGGTCATGCTAATTCCATCATCCCATGAAACACCTTACTCCTCCCCATACGTGGGATACGTAGGTACGTGGGTTGATGGAACCAAGGAAAGTGGGTATAAATTGAGGGAGGGGGGAAGAGAGGGGGGAGGGCCCGGAGAGTGCAGTGAAGCAAAGACGATGGATGCCTCCTGGAATCCTCACTGGTGGGACTGATGCAGAAACGCAGACCAGTGATTTCTGTTCCTCTATTCCCTCTACCTCCCTCCTTTCCTTTTTCCCCTTTTTCCCTTCACTACCACTAAGAATTGCATGGCATACTCTATTGCTTACCACAACCTGTTATATACTTAGCCAATTATCATGTGTACAATTAGTACATTATGGGTAGTTAATAAATGTTTGGACTTGTGTCACCATTGTCCACTCCATTGGGGATTTGCAAATCTAAGTCACTTGTCTCCCTCATCTGAGAGGGACGTGACACCCTCCCTGTTCCCAACAAACAGCTGGACAAAGATATGAGACAGAACAGCAGCCACATGCACCTCGGCAGTGACCAGCACACCTTAGGTCTTTCCAGTTGCAAAGGGACTGGAAGAGCCCCTCCTCTGGAGCCACAACAACATCTGTTGGGATGAAATCTGTAATGGTCCTAGTACATATGTAAGCCATATGTATTTTAGCTATTTTTGGACCCTGGTCCTTAGAGTCAGTGATTGCTGATGCCACATTTTGTCAATGGCTTTATTTGTGGGTTTGATAGTTCTGTCCCTCCAAAGCAAGATTGCCTTCCCAATCTGTTGTGAAAAAGTACTGTGAAACAGAAGGTTTTTCTTTTCCTTGTATATTTTTAATGGAAAAATTGCAAGTAACCATCACATATGGGTATGTTGAGACGTAAGCCTTCATATTAATTTGTATAGCAACACACTGATTTTGCATTCATATGGGTGTGTAACACAAAATAAAACAGCAACTCTTATTCAATCATAAGCAAACCAGAGCTAATGAAAAGGGCTTTTTTTTCTTCCCAAATAGGATCCACATTTAAATGCTATATTCTGTGAAACTCAACCCTCCCACACTTGAGCTATTCTGCCCAAAGCATCCAAAAGTTATACGACTACAGCTGGTACAGCAATGAGCCCAACTCATTAACACTGTTTGAAAGGAGAACTTATTTGTTCAGGCTCAACACACTGTGGTTTTTAGTTGCCTCAGCATGATGGCTGAGCAGTTTGTTGTCTGCCCAGGCTGAGGTATATGGGAACTCTCTGCAAGAGGCTTTCTTTATCAACTGGAGAACAGTTCACTAAAAAATAAGAGATAGGGATGTTGTTTACGCATGTAAAGATTGGTACATCCTGCAAAACTGACTGAAAGATCCCAAAATTACTAAAAATGCAATGACCTGCTGCCATAGTATGTTTAATCTCATTCTGAGAAAATCTTAAAGAATTTAACAAAACTCTACCAGATAATCAAAATACTCTTCAGCATAAACTACATGCTCCTGAAGCATATGCCCCCTGTTTCCCTTTGTAACTAAATGCTTTTGCCATATAGCCCTTGAACTACACAACTATAAAGGATAATTTTAAAATATAAACAAAGGAGGAAGGTCCATTTCCACTCTATTCATGAGGACCACACTGTGGTTTCTGTCACTTTTTTACAAAGTCATAGGAATTTTTTCAAATTATATTTCCTAAGATTTTGGGGGTAACATCAGGACATATGTTCTTTCAAGCTTCTGTCTATAATCACATGTACTACCCTGGAGCATGGAGACATGCAGAATGCTGGGGACTAGCCTACATTTACTGGAGGAACACTGACTCAGCTTTGCATCACATCACTGCTGGGCATGGTGCCATCTAAGCATTCACCTGGTCAGTTCTTCAGTAAAGGTAGTGGTGAAAACACGCAGGTGCTGTCCCTGCTGCCCTCCGGCAGGACCGCCAGGCCCAGGCACTCCCTGCACCCGGGACCTGGGCCGCTGCATGTTTGCGTGGCAGCTCCGTCTGGGTCGCCACGTTCTTTCTGGTGCCGGTTCTGACCCAAATGGAGACCACAGCTCGGTCTACTCGTGGAGGACGATAAAATGAAACTAGGTCAGATGAGCTCTAGACCCAGGAGAGGGACTATGCCCTGTCCACGCCAACTGCCACACCACCTGCCGCCCTGTTTGCCTATCCCAGTCGCCGCCTCTCTGGGGAGCTCTTGTACGTGAGGGGTGTTGGGTGTCGGACTCTGGTCTCCACCCGCCCTGAGTCCCCGCTGCCCTCAGTCCCAGTTCACTCTCCCCGCTCGGGGCGGGGGGGCTGTCTGTGTCTCTCCCTCTGCCCTGAGCTTCTGCCTTCTCAGCAGAAGAAACAGCTTGATGTTCTAGGGCTTTCAAAAATATTTGTCAAACCTGTTATACAAATGCTCCCCATAGTATCCAAGTGGGCAAAACAAGCATAGTGCTCCAAACATGGCCATATGTTGCACTGTTTATCACCAGCAGAAGCTTGACAGAAAAGCCACAGTCACACTGGGTCATCTCAACATGGTTGTTGCTCAGCATCCAGTTGGATGTTCAGTGAGGACACTACAGTTCAAGAACAGTGTGGCTCAACTGAAAAGAGGCCATACAAGTCCAAAAAAAGGTGATTAGAGATTTGAATACATAAGGAAACCAAGGTCAAAATATGTAATGAATTGAGTTGCTGTGGTTGAGAAAGGATTGGAAAGAATGCTGAAAATGATCTGCAGCTATGTAGAGAATTTCAGCAGAGAAGGAAAGAATTGTTCACAGATCTTCTGTAACTAGGACACAAAATAAAGGACACTTCTCAAAGGTTTTCTATACAAGGTTTTCTGTATAGTATTCTTAGCTACCCAGCTCACTTCTTTTACCCCAGAAGGATCCCAGGCATCTAACTTTTATCTTGTTCCTTCTAGTAGGTAGATGAACATGTAAAACTTACAGCCTACAAAGGCAGGTTTAAGACACTTAGCACTACTTCCTCACAGAGAGTTTACATTGATCCTAAACTTATAAATAACATTATAAAATAATAAATATTATTTAATAATACAAATGTAAACATTAGCTAGTTTACTTCAGGGAGAAACAGTATTCATATTTTGAAAGTGACTAACATATCAAGTTACCACTTTTCATTTTATGATATCTAGCATGATGCTTCCCTTTATTGACAATTCTGATTAAGAACATATTGAATAGGAGCCACATCTGCTTTAACTAAATCAAGAAAAGTATCAGAGCAGAAGTCTCCAAAAGGTGCTTTTTTCCTGTAACATTTTTTACATTTTAAAGGTTAATGAGCAGTGAGAAAATCTTTTCTGACGTGTAAAATAAACCAGAAATTTTTTAAAAATGTAATAATCTCTTATTACTTAAGTATCCAAATCAAAATTATTAACATCACTAAATGGCTGAAGATAAAGTTTAAGAGGAGAGATTACAAATAAAATGTGGAATAAGATCATCCTTGGTAAATCTCACCAAAGTCTTTAAAACATTGGTCCTCCTTCCAACAGATTCGCTATGCCAGGAAAAGAAAACCTCATGTTACAAGGCTTAAATTCACTATGCACAAGGCAGCACACCTCTTGAGTACTTGACTGCAACCTGAAAAGGATTGAAAAGCCTTCATTTAATTGGTTTGCTAAGGATATACTCAAAGCTGGTGGCACAGACTGTAGGTTTAGGAGTAGCACCTCAAGTGCACATGGAGCCTGTCCCATCCAGGCCATGGAATGAGGACCTCCTGCCTGCTCAGGCAGGCCCCTCTTCCTGTAGACTGTTAGCACTGAGGAAATACAAGAGTGCCTGATACACCACAAGTAAGAATACTGCTGAATGGCCTTACTTTCAAGCCTTACTTTATTCAAAACAGCATCAAACTAACTTACACGCCATCATTACTTTGTCTCAGCAGTAGTCCTGGATGTGATGTACCTTAACTTTAGATAGGCTTTAACACAGACTAAAATGGTATTCTCAGAACCAAATAGATAAGGGAAATGTGGTCAAGATAAACTTACTGAAAAGGGTGATCAGAGGTGAAAACTGAACTCAGAGTAATTGACTGATGGCTCACTGTCAAACATGAAGGATGCATCAAATGTGGCCCTCCAAAAATCTGTCCTATGTGCAATTACTGTATACCGCCATCAGTAATATAAAGAAGGAAACATACTATGAACAAATCTTTGGACAACTGAAAGCTTGAGGAGTTACAAGGACTGTGCAGAAAAGGAGTAGGATTCAAAATCATATTGATAAATTGGAGAAATTATCTGAAATCAGTAAGATTAAAGTGCACAGTAAAGCGGAATGTAGTACGTATATGGAAGAACAATCACATGCATATACGTGCAAACTCAGGGAAGGGATCTAGAATGTCTCAGAAATTGAAGATGAGTGAACAAGATAACAGTATGATAAAAAAAGGAAATCTTGTTTTGCAATATTGTACGCAAGACACAGCAGCTTATATTCTGCTTAATTAAATGCTGGCAAGACATTAGCTGGAGTATGTCATCTTATTTCCAGCACACACTTAGAGAAAGATAGTTTATTTGGAGACAGTTCAGAGGAGAGCAACAAAACTTGCAAAAAGCAGGGAAAACAGCAGCTAAGAAAAAAAGCCAAAAGAAATTAGCTTAATTAGTCTACAAAAAACATGAAGACTGATCATCAAAGCAGTCTACAAATACATAGAAGGTTGCTGAGAAGAGAATAATGATCAAAGTTTCCCCATGTCCAATGCATGATGTGACTCAGAAGAATACTTATTTGCAAACTTAAGATAGATATTTGAGAAAACTTCCTCATTATAGACAAAAAAAAAATGTCCAGTAAGAGAAATACCTCAGAAAGTTTGTTCCAGTTCTGAGAAACTGCTAAATATCTTTGGGTGTCCTTGTCTCAGAACTGATGAATATACTCTCTGACTTTCCAAATTTCCTTCACTTAACATTTCTGATTATAAACAAAAGCAAATCCCCAACAGCCTGTAAAAATGTAGAAGTAGTAAATAAATACACAACATCATTTTAGAAAAGTCTGTTTATTTGGACAATTTTTATTGTAAAAATGCACTCAATCACTATTCATGCAAAGCACTTCCTTTGTAATTTCCTTAGATATTGTAAATATATTAGCGTGAAGATTTATTTAAGTGACATTTAAAGGAAAATGTAAAGAAGCAAGATTCATTTTCTGTCTTTGAACAATACATCACAGGAGACGAAAATCCTCCTAACATCATTTTCAACTCTGTCAATTCAGGATTGTGAAGAGATAGGAGCATTTAGGAGCATACTCAACTGTAGATGTAGAATACATCTTTCAAAAAACCCCCGATATTCCAGGCAAGAGGAGATTTTCAACATTTCCACAAACTCAGCATTCTATATAAAAATTTCTTGGGAAATGCTGAAATAGGATGCTATCTTGGTTCAGGAACACCTTGACCCTGCTGCTGCTCTGATAAATTGTCATGCAGATTTCCTTGGAAGTTGTATCTGGATCTTCAAGGTAGCATGCCAAGTCTCATTGACTCAGATGCCCTGGATCCAGCAGCAACAATTTCAGGCCCAAGAATTTCAGATTTGCAGTGGAGCACCTGGAAAACCCGCAGTTCTCACAGCTGCTGTCTCCCAGCAGGAATTCCAGCAGCCAAGTGGTGGCAGGGAGTAGAGCTCTTGCAGCCTCAGATTCTCACCTACATAGAGAGCCAGGAAAGTTTGGCTTGGCTGGCTGTCCCAAAGCCATGGCACCTGCCTCTTCAGCTCCAGATTAAAGCTACAAGATAGATTTTCACAGGGCTGGAAAAGGAAGAAAAATCTGCCAGATATTTAAACCAGTTCTTTCAGAAACTCCTTTTGGATTTTGGGGAAAATTGCTCAACAGAAGATACTTCAAGAGACATTTTTTGCATAAAATAGTTTGCACCTTCTGATCAGATGAATTAGAGAGTACCAAAAGTGTGTGAGAACATAGAGAAAGAGAAAAAAAAACAACTGCTTGTGAAATGAGTGACCATTGTATGTTGTGCCTTCACGTTTCACATATAAGTAAAAATAAAGCAAACTTCTAGCACAACCCAGAGTAAATGCTAGCAGCAGAACCAATTTTGGAAGTAATTGGTTTTCAAATTATACTCATACAATCAGCACATGGATTTTTCTTCCACAGGTAGAAGATACGAAGTTTGAAAATATTCTATCAAATACAGTTATGAACTAAGCTGAAACTCATGTGCTGTATGTATTTTCATCTTGAAAGTCTATCAATGGGAAGAAATGGTACAAGTCAAAACTTTGATGTACTGGCAGGCAGTTACCTTAATGCCAGCTATGAGTGTTTCATTAGTGAGCTTTATCTATGCACTGTTTGCTTTCAAAATAATTTCAGTGTGGAATAAAGTTTGGGAAAATCTGTACTAGCTTCCATGATTTGCAGAATTAGTTATTTCAGTTCTAGACTGTAGACTGGAAACACTACTGGAACCTTCTAAGAGCCACATCTCAATTCTCAGACTAAATTGATAGAAAAACATATATATATATATATATATATATATGTTAAATATATATATATATATATTAAAAAAAAAAAAAAAGATCTGGTTAAATATGTCTTACTTACTTTTGAAGCATTTCTTTACTTTAAACCTAACCTCTTTTCAGGCTTCCCTCAGGGAATAGAAGGATTTTTGCTTAAGTAAGAAATCTAAAAATTTGCCCAGTCTAGACCTGCAACTGGAACCAGATGCGTTTGCTCAGTTCTGTACTGAGGGAGTGCTCATGGTTCTTACCCTGATGAGCACTCACTGAAAGCTCAGGGGCCAATCCCCTCTTCTCAGGGCTGTCCACAGGTTTGCTACCAATCTTTGTAGTGCAAAAGAAATCACTACAGCCACTGCATAGCTTTGTAGACTGAATAGTTAAACTGCACAGACGTTTGTTCCCTCAGCACTGTAAGGGTAACCCTGTAATATAAATATCTCTCTCAAAAAGATGTTTTCTGGGAGACATTAAGAGACATTTTGCTGCCAAAGGCCCAGCTAGTGGAGATATCTCCAATATAAATATCATAAATATCCATTCAGAGGAGGACTTCATTCTCTGGACCTGTAGATGCAGCGCTTGATTTGAGTCAGTCTTATTCAGATTTCATTAGGACTGTGTGAAAAAAAGAGCTCAAAGCCTTCTTTGAATCTTTAAAAAGTTTCTCTCTCTCTGCCAATTCTGTTTTTCTTCTTTACTTGGTTAGCATATAAAATTCATCTTAGCATAACAGTATTAGTAGAGCTACGAAGAGTCATTATGCTGTTGCCAGGAAAAGATCCTTGTACTGACATCTGTGTTCAGAAAGTGGACCTGACAGGGGCGTCAGCCCTGATACTGATCCCTGATGCCCAGCACCTTGCAAGTGATTAAGCCAATACAGAATTCTCCAATAGCAGTATTTTAGTCATATTTCCATTCCGTTTTCACTCATGTAAGTACCAACACATTTGACACTGAAGGGGATGCTTGTCTCTTTCATGGGAAGTTTGTAATGTACAAAACTATTTTTTTTTGAAGTCTTCATGTTGACGCCTTTGACCTTGTTACTGTCTGAAATTCAATGTAGTGGTAGCAAAACTTGAAATTACATTAAGAAAATGTCAGTAGTGAAATACATGTTGGTAAATTACAAGCAAGAAAGCACTGTAATTCAAAAATTATTAGATTTGTGTGACGTTTTGACCTTGTTACATTCCAGAAAAATATAATGCAACATTTAGATTATTTGCTTACCAGTCTTTTAAAAATATATTTATAGCACTTTTGCTGTATAAATCTGTATACCACCTTAAATCAAAGGTACACACTCAAGCCAGTGTGAATATTGCAGCTTTTCTAGATCAAATACAAAGAAAGGCTAGCAAACACAGTCTGTAATTTTACAGACTATTATTATTGCAATTTATTTTTCCTATACCACTGCATGCAACACTACACAAGCTATAGCATGCAAAGACGAAGGGAAAATTCCTGCACCAAAGAGCTAACATGGTAAAAATAAAGGTTTCTTGTGAAAATTGATCGGTTCTTTTAAAACTGATTATTGCAGTCAATTTCGAATACAGTTTTTCTATATTCCTACCATACACTCACTAACCATGCTCTCCCTAAAAATCACATATGGCATCATCTTTCATTTCATATAAAGTTAAATATCCATCCATTTTATACTGGACAGTCAGGAACTAGGGGTGGTTATAAACTTACCAAAAGTATATTCCTAACCTTCCAGAAAAAGTGTCTTGTATGGCTATGAAAATATTTAAAAGATGAGAATTCTTAGGTCTCTTTCTCAGCACATGAAATCTGAGATTGTAATTTATTTCATCCTATGGTGTTAGAACATTATCAAAGTATTTCAGTGGTATTCTAATTGACCATTTCAAAAGTGCTGAGGTTCTTAAAGATGAAGAAAGTTCCTGAGTAAGAGTTCAAAAAACCCCAAAGCTGTATACCAACATCCTTGACTGGTGGAAGAGAGACTCCAAAGCAATTTTCAAGGCCTACTAAGTATCTGTTTACAAATTTAAGCACCAGATCTTCTAAAAAGTCTGCTTCTAGAGTTCATACCACTTTCCATTTCAATCAGGATAATTCTACTTACAAAAAAAAAAAATTGGCAAAAGTCTCCAACAAGGCACTATTTTTATGCAGGCTCCATTTTGCCAAATTTGAACTTCAGTACACAGTCACCATTTTCCAGAGGTGACTCCCTTGCAGACTTCGGAATTTGCTTATCTTCTCAATTATGACAGTATAAATCACAAATAACTCCAATGATCTCACTAAAATTCCAAGAGTAAAGGATTGAAGAGCTGAGCCCTTGGCATCTGCTCATGATAGCTTTTATTAGATTCTGTGTATGTGTAAAAGAAACCAGATTGTTCATAAGAATAGGAGCAGAACAAGTAGAATTGAACAAGTGCAGAAGCAGTCCAGGTAACACACAGAGTCATTACTCATTTTGTAACTAATTATCACACAGTGAGAGAAATTACAAAAAAAGAAAATAAATGTCTTAAGCTTAAATAACAAACTGTTGAGGGAATAGAACAGGTTAACAGTTAACTATAAGACACACAAATGTAATAACATTTCACAGAATCACAGAATCATCTAGCTTGGAAAAGACCTTGAAGATCATCCAGTCCAGCCATTAACCTAACACTGACAGTTCCCAACTATGGCATATATCTAAGCACTATGATGACCTGACTCTTAAACACCTCCAGGGATGGGGACTCCACCACCTCCCTGGGGAGCCCATTCCAACACCTAACAACCCCTTCTGGAAAGAAATGCTGCCTAATATCCAGTCTAAACCTTCCCTGGTGCAACTTGAGGCCATTCCGTCATGTCCTGTCACTTGTTCCTTGGTTAAAGAGACTCATCCCCAGCTCTCTGCAACCTCCTTTCAGGGAGCTGTAGAGGGCGATGAGGTCTCCCCTCAGCCTCCTCTTCTCCAGACTAAACACCCCCAGTTCCCTCAGCCGCTCCCCGTACGACCTGTGCTCCAGACCCTGCACCAGCTTCGTTGCCCTTCTCTGGACACGCTCGAGTCATTCAATGTCCTTTTTGTAGTGAGGGGCCCAAAACTGAACACAGGAATCGAGGTGCAGCCTCAGCAGTGCCGAGTACAGGGGTCAGATCCCTTCCCTGTCCGTGCTGGCCACGCTATTGCTGACACAAGCCAGGATGCCATTGGCCTTCTTGGCCCCCTGGGCACACTGCTGGCTCCTGTTCAGCCGGCTGTCAATCAGCACCCCCAGGTCCCTCTCTGACTGGCAGCTCTCCAGCCACTCCTCCCCAAGCCTGTAGCGCTGCTGGGGGTTGTTGTGGCCCAAGGGCAGCCCCCGGCATTTGGCCTTATGGAAACTCCTCCAGTTGGCCTCAGTCCATGGCTCCAGCCTGTCCAGGTCTCTCTGCAGAGCCTCCCTACCCTCGAGCACATCAACACTCCCACCCAACTTGGGGTCATCTGCAGACTGACTGAGGGTGCACTCGATCCCCTCGTCTAGATCATCAATAAAGATGTTAAACAGGAGTGGCCCCAAAACCGAGCCCTGGGGGACACCACTCGTGACTGGCTGCCAACTGGATTTAACTCTGTTCACCACAACTCTCTGGGCCCGGCCATCCAGACAGTTTTTTACCCAGCAAAGTATGTGTCCATCCAAGCCACAAGCAGCCAGTTTCGCTAGGAGAATGCTGTGGGAAATGGCCTTACTAAAGTCAAGGTAAATTACATCCACAGCCTTTCCCTTATCCAAGAAGCAGGTCACCCTTTTGTAGGAGATCAGGTTTGTCAAGCAGGACAAAACTGATACAATCAGTTGACAAAATATAATCAGTTGAGATAAAATATAAACAGTTGACATATATATATATAATCAGTTGATAAAACTGATATAAATTTATAGAATACTGTAGATTCAAAGCAAAATTGAAGAGAACTAGCTACTACTAAATTAATAGTAATTTAGCATTATGCATGGACTAGATGCTCTATCTAAAAGATTTCCTACCAAAGTCCAAAACACAGGGTGCAGATAGAAGAGACCAATCTAGTTATCTGAGATGGCATGAGATGGCCAAAAGGATTCCCTTTTGCAGAGGATTTTTAGGGAGACCTATCTTCATCAGTAACATAGACAGTGGGATCAAGTGTACCCTCAGCAAATTTGCAGATGACACCAAGCTGAATGGTGTGGTTGGCATAACTGAGGGATGGGATGCCATTCAGAGGGACTTGGACAAGCTTGAGAACTGGGCCTATGTGAACCTCATGAGGTTCAACAAGGCCAAGTGCAAGATCCTGCACATGGGTCAGGGTAACCCCCAGTATCAATACAGGCTGGGGGATGAATGAATTGAAAGCAGCCCTGTGGAGGAGGACTTGGGGATACGGTGGATCAATAGCTGGACATGGGCCACCAGTGTGCACTCACAGCCCAGAAAGCCAACTGTATACCGGGCTGCATCAAAGTAAGTATGGCAAGCAGGTCGAGGGAGGTGATTCACCCTTCAACTCTGCTCTAGGGAGACCCCACCTGGAGTATTGTGTCAAGCTCTGGATCAGTCAGTATATGGATCTGTTGGAAGAGGTCTAGAGGAGAGCCACAAAAATGATCAAAGGGCTGGAACACCTCTCCTGTGAGAAAAAGCTGAGAGAGTTGGGGTTGTTTAGCCTGGAGAAGGGAAGACTCCAGGGACACCTTACTTCAGTCTTTCAATACTTATATGGGTCTTATAAGAAAGACATAAAAAGACTTTTTACCAAGGCCTGAAGTGACATGACAAGGCGTAACAGTTTTAAACTGAAAGAGGGCAGGTTTAGATTGGACATAAGAAAGAAATTTTTTATAAGTGGGTGGTGAGACCCTGGAACAGTTTGCCCAGAGAGGTTGTAGATGCCCCATCCCTGGAAACATTCAAGGTCAGGTTGAATGGGGCTCAGAGCAACCTGATCTAGTTGAAGATGTCCCACCTTATTGCAGGGGGCTTGGACTAGATTGCAGGGGACTTGGTTTTAAAGTAACCCATATTTTCGATTGCCCCCTTGATCACCCCAGTCTAGATGCTGAGAGTAATGGAGGGGCCATAGTTTTCTTGTAATAAAGATTTTTTCAGGGTAATTTTAATCTCAGAGCTCTGCAACCATGTTTTCCAGTGTGACACCCATGAAAACACCTGGCTTTTCAACATTTACAGAAATGATCTGTAGAGCTGCCATTAACAGAAACTCTATTGGTAATTCTGTTAGCAATGGGAAGAAATATGGCACTCAGCCTTCTCTGTATTTCAATTGCTAACAAGAATAATGTAGCAAAGATTAAAAAAATCACAAAGAAAAATGATTGAATAGCTTCAATGAAATAATTTTTTGAGCAGAAGTGCCAGATTTACATGCACTTTTCAAAGCAGAGCAAGATTGTCCTTTCAAACGCTGGGCAGGTCTACATTTTAAACCCAGAAAGTCAGAATCTGTGATGTCCAGATCTGCCCAATTCAAAGTTCAGGTTTCTGTGCTTCTTCTGTAGAAGGTAAAATCTTCATGTGTTCTGTTGCAAACTACATGCTCCACACACATGTCCATCATCTGTTGAACTTTAAAAGTGCACATTAACCTTCATAATATGCTAGTACCAAACAAAGGTATATATGGAAATTATGAAAAAAAGCCCAAAACAAACCAAAACCCACTTTTGAAACTATACTTTGAAACTGTAATCTCTTAAACATTACTTTAAAAAGTACATTTGACCCTGCCATCAAGAATTCAATTAGGATATTTCACAGGTAATGACTTTTTATTTTCCAGATCAACCATCCATAAAATGGAATCCTCTGTGTGACTACTGAAACATTTTAATTGGCCTTTTCCTTACAACCAAGAAGGCCCACAGACTAAGAAATGAATTTAAAAGTTTGTTGTATCCTATAGCTTTAGAGGGAAAATGACATGAAGTGAGCATGGATGTAAAAGGAACAAGCTTTAGAAAAACTCTTTTCCCTTAGGATATTATTAATAGCAGGAATAATTAATAAATAGATATTGTTTTATAGGTCTAATTAATAGAGCACAGGTGCTCTAGGAACAATACTGACAGTTTAGGATTTCTCAGAAGATAAGTAACCATGATGACCGAAGACTGCATCAGTGAGCAGTGGTATGAGAAGAATTAGAACCGAATTATGAGAACTAGCCAAAGCTGTGGAATATAACGGACTTTTGAAATTGATGATGAATTGAGAGCTGAAAGTTGGATGAAGGGAAGGCAGTGGAGGTAGTTTTTCTGGGGTTTAGTAAGGTTTCTGATGCTATCCCTCACAGAAGACCTCTGGACAAGTTGTCCAGCTGTGAGATGAGCAAGTTCATGGTGTGCTGCATGAAGAACACCAGCGTTGTTCATAACGGCTCGATCCTATGGCCACTTCTGTTCAACATATTTGTCAGTGATCTGGATGCAGGAGTTGAATGCATCATTATCAACTTTGTTGATGATACCAAACTGAGAGGTGCTGTTGACACTCTCAAGGGACTAGAGGCCTTGCACAGGGATCTAGATAGATTGGTGCACTGGGCAATCATCACTGGCATGAAATGTAACAAGAACAAATTCTGGACTCTGCACCTGGGATGGAGTAATGCCAGGCACAAGTATAAATTAGGAGGGGGGTGGCTGTGGAGCAGCCCGGCAGGAAGGGAACACTGGAGGCGCTGTTCACCAGAATGCTCCATATGAGTCAGCAGTGTGCCCAGCAGGCAAGAGGGCAAACCTCTGCATCCTGGGGTGCATGAGACACCGCATAGCCAGCCAGTCAAAGAAGGTGATTATCCTGCTGTATTCAGCATTGGTGAAGCCTCACCTCAAGTACTGTGTGCATTTCTGAGTCCCACAATTTAAGAAGAATGTGAAGGTTTTTTAATGCATCTGGAGGTGGGCAACACAGCTGGTGGAAGGTTGGAAGGCATGTCCTGTGAGGAGCAGCTAAAGACTTAGGGTTTGTCAAATTTGGAGCAAAGGAGGCTGAGGGGCAACCTCACTGCTCTCTACAGATTCCTGAGGAGAAGAAGTGGAGAGGGAAGTGCTGATCTCCTCTCCCTGGGATCCAGTGACAGGACACATGGGAAAGGTTTGAAGCTGCACCAGGGGAGGTTCGAACTGGACATTAGGAAACATTACTGAGAAGGTGGTCAAACACTGGAACAGGCCTCATAGAGAGGTGTTTGATGCCCCAAGTCTGTCAGTGTTTAAGAGGCATTTGGACAAAGCCCTTAATAACATGGTCAGCCCTGAAGTGGTCAGGCAGTTGAACTAGATCATCATTGTAGGTCTCTTCCAACTGGAATTATTCTATTTCTATTTCTAAAATTAGTAAACCAACTACACAATAAAAATCACGGATTCAACATCAATTTTATGGTCATCATAATGGTTAAGCATTGACTACATGGGTCATCATAATCTTCCTCAGCCACCACATATGTTTAACTTCTTTGTGTCCAAAAAGCAATAGTTACTCATACTCATAGTTACTCATCTCTCTGCCCTAGGAGCTAAAGGAGCTCCTTGGCTGTTCCTACACTAACACCTCCCATACATCACTTCCCTCCAGATTATCTAGTTTTTTAATACAAGTTAAACACAAAGCATGTTCTCAACCTATATCTAGCTTGGTAGATAGCTGTTTCTGTATGGTTTTTTTATGTGTGTGTGTATGTATATATTCTAATCTTTCATTTCTATATATATGTGTGTATGTTTCTAGGGTCTGTCCCCTATAATTTTTTTTTTCTTTTCTAGCTACATTGGTTGGTCTAAGAGCTACTACCTCTTGCCCTACAAACACTGGTTTGCATGATGTCTAACTGCCTTTACTGCTTCTTACAAAATTCTGTTAGAAGAGCAGGAAGGAGGATTTCACACATAATTTCCAGACAGGAAATACAGAGTGCAGACTAATTCAGAATTTGATTCAGAAAAGAAATTTAGCTCTAATCAGTTATAATACTGGTTAGAAGTTATATGCATGGGAGAGTTTCTTCAGTGTGGTCTCTCTTCACAATCTCCAGTTGAAACACCCAATACAGATCATGGCATCCCCTTAGGTGTTACTAAGTTCTGCATAGGCATGAAAGTCCTTCTTCATCAATAGGGATATAAATCAAACTCTTAAATTGCTAAAGCAAACTGCAATACATGCACAGAGTTTATGTCATCATTACATAGAAAGCTCTGAAAATGCTGTCTCAAATCACTTTTCAAAGACCTAATGTTGTTCTGAGATAGGTCAATCTTCATACTCTAAATATTCAGGACTTGCAGGACCAACTGTAAGTGATGAACTATGGACCTGTCTTCTCCTATTACTTCACACTAAGGTGTCCAGCTGTCATTGCAACAAGTTCACAGTAGCGTCAAATTCAGTCATTTGATTTTAATCAGTTATCATAGAAAATCTGGTATCAAAAAACAATACAAAGTCAAAGCTGAAATTGAGCTTACTTGCTTTGATCTTCCTTCTAGGGACAATACTAAAATGATATGTGATCACATGATGTGATAAACATGACACAGAGTCATATTAAGTATAACTTGTTTCCATCTGTGTCACTAAGAGCCAGGCAGTTTATAAATCTGTTAGGGGATTATGGTGACGTAGTAATATAGATAAATCTGTAGGGACACCCAGTGAAAAATTTCCAAGTGTGTGGAAGTTTTGCAAAATTAGCTATTCCAGGACATATGAAGATCTGTTTAGTGACCTCCTTTCTCTCTCCAAGCAGGTGACGTTCTTCACTACCAATGACCCCAAAACTGTATTAAGCTAATCATAGATAATTGACCACATAACCGTTTATAGGATAATAAGATAATGAGAATTGCAAAAGAGCAATTAGAAGATATTGTTACCCTAGACACTGTCAGTATAAACATAACAGAATGAGACAGCATATATTGTATTTGACCAGCTCTCTATAATGAGATCATCAGAAAAGTGGCCATCAGGGGAAATTCATGGTAGCAGAGCAGTTGTTGCTTACCTTTAAACTGATGCTGATGGGGCCCTGAAAAGACTTTAGACCAGGTAGATATCAAATACAAAAGCATTTCCTCATAGTCATAGTTTTAGGAAGAAATATAAGATACAAAAGGTTTAACTTTAGGGTTTATTTTATTATACTATGACATTATATCATCTTAAACAGTTCCTGCCCTATTGACCTGCCAAAGAGAAAGGCACAGGGAAAGCCCTGACTGTTTGTTGGGCAGGCTCCTCAACTGCACCTCTTAATCTACTTCTGAGCATCTCTTTAGTGCCATGGAAGCTCCTGCTGCTAATCAAGGGATTTCCCCATGTACGAGAACGTGATGGAGACTGACATACTGAAGTAACACTTTTAAGGTCTGTTGTGGTTTGAACTCAATTGGCAGCCATATGGCCAGTTGTTTAGTTCCCTCACCCCCCCACACACCCCCACCACCCCCTCCCCGGTGAAATACGGGAGGGACAAAAGAAAAAATCTGTAGGTTGACTAAAAAAATGTACTAATAGTAACAAAATCAACAGTAACAATAGTAAGTCCAAAACAGGTAAAAAGCAGCAGTGGCTTACAGGTACGCAGCCCACCCCAGCAGTGATCTGGCCACACCAGAAAATCCCGCCACGGTGACCTGGAAACCGAAAATGGCATGTGGGAAAGCACACGTCTGCCTGTGCACTGATTCATGATGTCACTTTGTATGGTATACTCCAGTGATCGATCTGTTCCCAGACCTCTAGCTGTGCTCCCTCTCAGCCTAAGGGAAGTTAACTCTACCCTGGCTGAAACCAGGTCCAGTATAAAAATGACAGTAAACAGAACTGGAATAATCCTTTTATAGTTCTGTTGGTTTTACTGATATACACCAAGGCAGTATCTCACTCCACATGCCTAGCCTGTCACTGAGTAAACTAAATTTAGACTTGATACAATCTAAATTCCAAACACAGTCCATACTGATGTACAAGTCATATGGATTCCCAGGAGTCAGACAGCTGACCTTCTTATGGAGTCAAAAGTCCATATTGTTTTCCTCTTCAAATGTGCTCTAATTTTAAATTGTTATAGAAAAAAATTAATTCTAAGTAGTGTACAGTGTTCACCAAAAGCTGCTTGCAATGAGTAACAGTCAGTCCTTCTGAACTCTTTAAGAGTTCATACTATAGAATTAATTGTCTCTTGTATTAAGAAACCTACAGGAAATACTGCTCTTAAAGGCTTCATATCTCCTAGGATTCATAAGTCTTGTATGGATGGTTCTCTTGGGATTTTTAGTCCCCCAAAGTGTCTAAGTTAATGACTGTCAAGATTAGTGCACTGATATTGTCAGTAGCCATGAGAATTTCAGTAAATATGTGAATATTTAAATTAAATTTAAACGAAAGCCAAAACCAAAACCAAAAACTTCAAAGCTTAAAAAACCAAACAAACCACCACTTAATGTATTTTCATTGTCACTGCTCACGTATTAATTGCTGTGATATGTGCAATTGCTTGTTATTTTGTTAAATTGTGTTTAACTTATTGCTTTTATGCATGGTTGTTTTTCTCAGGCTGCTTTACCAAACTAGCCTGTTCTTGAACATGTATACCTTTAGCTTACTGATAATAAAAGTTTCTCATTACTGAAAATAAATTGCACGCTTATCTACCACTTTCCAAGAAAATAAAACAAGTGAGACAATGAACTTGATAGATCCCTGAAAGGGATTTCCCTGACTGCATAGAATTTTTTTCATGGGCGTTACGTATCCACTTTGCTTTAATGCCATCTATGCTCAGAGACACCAAACTAAAATATAATGATCCTTCTTTCCCTCAAGGGAGGGAAATCAGCAATCCAGAAGCTGATGCACAAGTTAGTATAACTTATCTACTGTTAACATGACCACAGTATAGTACATGATCTTAACCCTTGTAACCCTTCCCCCTCCCAGAAACAGATGGAAGAATGCTCATGCTTTCATAATTACAGGAGACAATCTATGGAGTAGTTTAGCCTGCCGCAAGGAAACCATTATGTTGACTGACTTTATTCCCACATCTTAGAGCTATGTAAGTAAACATGGCTTCAGTAGAAGCTTAATATTTATTTTCTCTTCATCTGCTTCTAAATAAGGGTGATCAAAAGTATGTAACTGCCTCCTTAAAAGTACCAATTCACTATTTTTCCAGTGCAGAATGCAAGACCATCAAGTGAAGTTAGGAGAAACAGGATTCAAAACAGAGGTAGTAGCACTCTGGAAGTTCCAATCAATGTATGCTCTCAGGCAAAACATGTGTCGGGGTTCAATGAAAGAGTGAGCAAAGACTTTAAACATAGATCCTTTAAAGATTTATAGATAGATAAACAACATCAGATTCACAAAGCTCCCCTCAGGATTAAAAAAAAAAAAAAAACAAAAAAAAAAAAACAGTGAGGCTTGGGAGAGTACCTGGGAAAAGTACAAAATATATTTGCCCTGTTAATATTTTTCCTGAGCATGTGCTCAGTGGCTACTGTTGTAGAAGGATATGGCGTTGTCAGGAGTTCAAGTACAGCTCTTATTTTCTAGTCCACCATTCAGTTCCCTAAGAATATTGAATAGTTCTGGATTCAGAGCTGAGTCCCTGCACTGTATCCCTGCAGTTGATCTCTCTCCAACCTGACAGTGAATGCTACAGTAACAGTTAAACTATAGCTTTGCAAACATGGGATCTGGACTATGTTCACATACTTTGTAAGGGTGTCATATGACAGTACCAAAATACCACTACAGTGTTTACCAATATGACACTTATTGCTTTTCCCCTACTAAAAAACCTTTTGCATTCATTCTTAGCAAACTCATGTTGAATGTTTTTCTTGATTTCTTCCAGATTCAAATATTTTCTTTGGTCATTTTCTACAGAATTTTTTCCTGGGAACTGAAGATTACAGCAGTTGGTTTTCAGTTCTTTTATTTTAATTTTTAAAGGTAGATAATATATTTGTTGTTGTTCATTGCCTCACTAAATGTTCACTAGTCCTCAAAGATAACTACTGCTCACTCTGAGACTGCTGTAGGAGCTTCTTCAAGGAGGACAAAGGTCTGTAGTTTCATATTAAGCTCATCTGAGAACACCTTACTTACCTAGGCACTAGTTCATTCTTTCCCTCTTACATACTGAGGTGTTACTCCTTTAGGATAATGCTAGCGATACAGAGAAATTATTATCTGCTTTGCAACTTAGTTACTTATAGCAACACTTATAACAACTACTTTACAAATTATTTACTTACAGATTTATACCAATTTATGTTTTTGAATATTGCTAATATTGCTTAATAATCCTACTTGCCCAGACTATTTTGTGGAATTTTACCAAGGACTACTATGTTCATTAAAATAAAGCAGTTTTCTGTGGAAAGTTACCAAGAACTACAATGTTCAGCAAAAATAAGAAACACGTTCTTGGAAAGAAAATGTGCTCTAACAAGTTGAGTCTTTGTAGAGGATAGATAGCCATATACAGTCAGTAGAAACTAATATGTTACTGCTTTTAGATAGAGGGGATAAACCTGTTGGAACCACTCTTGTTGTTAAATAAATGGACTAAGAGAATCTGCGCATGTTCCAAGGAAAAGTACAAGGTGAAGGAAGAAGACTGTGAGCCTTTCTCTGAAAGACCGGTGAAGATGCCCACCAGGAGGCAATGTGCAGGGGCAAAGAGAATATAAACTGCTGACACCAGCCTTTCAAACTAACCCAGCCTTACTTATGCATATGTATATTTGTATTATGTAATTCCATGAACATGTATATCCGTACTCTATAAGTTTCTGGTAGAATATATTTTTAGTGTGTAAGCTGTGTGGAGAAATGCCCTTGCACCCCGGTGCTGGAATAAACATACCTGCTTCCTGAGGTGTAGAGTTTGTTTCCACGCATCATTAGATTTCTGGTTGTGGTTGATGTCTTTAGTAAAGATTAACTATCAAAAGATAGTAACTTCGGGCTTCTCAACTTCATGTGCCACTAATTTTTTTTGTCCTTTTATCAGTCAGCAAATTCCTCCCTTGTTCTTCTGTTTACTGCTAATACACTAATAAAATGACTCCATGGTACCATGGTAGTTCTGTTGTTATTTTGTGTTTTGTTTTTTCTTAAACTTACATTGTACATACAGAATCATCTATGTTGAAAAAGACCTTGAAGATCATCTAGTCCAACCATTAACAACACCGACAGTTCCCAACTACACCATATCCCTCAGCGCTATGTCGACCTGACACTTAAACCCCTCCAGGGATGGGGACTCCACCACCTCCCTGGGCAGCCCATTCCAACACCTAACAACCCCTTCTGGAAAGAAATGCTTCCTAATATGCAGTGTAAATTACCTATGGTAAATCACCCCATTTGGCCAATTGTTTACTCCCCAGCCTACCCCCACCCCCCTGAAATAGGGGAAAGACAAAAAAGAAGAAATTTGTAGGTTAAATAAAAAAAAAAAAACCTTGAGGGCATTATCTCTTGCCCTATTGCTTGTTACTTGGTTAAAGAGGCTCATCCCCAGCCCTCTGCAACCTCCTTTCAGGGAGCTGTAGAGGGCGATGAGGTCTCCCCTCAGCCTCCTCTTCTCCAGACTGAACACCCCCAGTTCCCTCAGCCGCTCCCCGTACGACCTGTGCTCCAGACACTGCACCAGCTTCGTTGCCCTTCTCTGGACACGCTCGAGTCATTCAATGTCCTTTTTGTAGTGAGGGGCCCAAAACTGAGCACAGACATCGAGATGCAGCCTCAGCAGTGCCGAGTACAGGGGTCAGATCCCTTCCCTGTCCCTGCTGGCCACGCTATTGCTGACACAAGCCAGGATGCCATTGGCCTTCTTGGCCACCTGGGCACACTGCTGGCTCCTGTTCAGCCGGCTGTCAATCAACACCCCCAGGTCCCTCTCTGACTGGCAGCTCTCCAGCCACTCCTCCCCAGGCCTGTAGCCCTGCTGGGGGTTGTTGTGGCCCAAGGGCAGCCCCCGGCATTTGGCCTTATGGAAACTCCTCCAGCTGGCCTCAGCCCATGGCTCCAGCCTGTCCAGGTCTCTCTGCAGAGCCTCCCTACCCTCGAGCAGATCAACACTCCCACCCAACTTGGGGTCATCTGCAAACTGACTGAGGGTGCACTTGATCCCCTCGTCTAGATCATCAGTAAAGATGTTAAACAGGAGTGGCCCCAAAACCGAGCCCTGGGGGACACCACTCATGACCGACTGCCAACTGGATTTAACTCTGTTCACCACAACTCTCTGGGCCCGGCCTTCCAGACAGTTTTTTACCCAGCAAAGCGTGTGCCCATCCAAGCCTCAAGCAGCCAGTTTTGCCAGGAGAATGCTGTGGGAAATGGTGTCAAAAGCCTTGCTAAAGTCAAGGTAGACAACACCCACAGCCTTTCCCCCATCCAGTAAGCAGGTCGCCCTGTCATAGAAGGAGATCAGGTTTGTCAAGCAGGACCTGCCTTTCATAAACTCATGCTGACTGGGCCTGATCATCTGGTTGTCCCACATGTGTTGTGTGATGGTACTGTGACCGGGTACCAGTCAAGCTGACAGAACTGTAATTTCCCAGATCACCCTTCTGACGCTTCTTATATATGGGCATCACAGTGGCCAATTCCCAATCTGTTGGGACCTCCCCGGTCAGCCAGGACTGCTGGTTAATGATGGAAAGCGGCCTGGCGAGCACCCCAGCCAGCTCCTTCAGCACCCTTGGGTGTATCCCATCTGGTCCTATAGACTTGTGTCTGTCTGTGTGATGCAGCAGGTCACTGACTGTCTCCTCCTGGATTGTGGTGGGGGTCGTTTCTGCCAGTCTCTGTCTTCTGGCTGAGGAGGCTGGATTCCCTCAGTGCAACTAGTCTTGTTATTAAAGACTGAGGCACAGAAGTCATTAAGCACCTCAGCCTTTTCCTCACACTCATTGCCATGTTTTCTTCTGTGTCTAGTAGGGGATGGAGGTTCTCCCTGGTCTTTCTTTTGCTGCTCACATACTTACACAAACAGATTCATTTCTAGCTGTGCTTTAGATCTCCTGATTTCCACCCTGCACAGCCTCACAACTCCTTTGTAATCATTGTGAGTGGCAAGTCACTTCTTCCAAAGGCCATAAACTCTCCTTTTCTCCCTGAGTTGCAGCCAAAGCTCCCTGTTCAGCCAGGGTGGTCTTCTCTGGCTTGGCTTCTCTTACAGCACCTGGGGACCGCCTGCTCCTGAGCCATTAACACTTCCTTCTGAAAGAGCGCCCAGCCTTCCTGGGCCTCTATACCTTTCAGGACCATCTTGCAAAGGATTCTGTCAAGCAGTTGCCTAAATAGGTCGAAGTCAGCCCTTTGGAAGGCCAGGATGTCAGTTCTGTTGCCCCCTCTCCTGGCCTGTCTCAGAATAGAGAACTCTATTATTTCATGATCACTGTGCCCTAGTCAGCCTCCAACTGCCACATCCTCCACCAGCCCTTCTCTGTTCACAAAGAGGAGATCCAGCAGGGCACCTTCTCTTCTCAGTTTGCTCACCAGCTCATTCCAGGAATCTCCGGGACTGGTCCCACTCTGCTGTGTTGTATTTCCAGCAGATGTCTGGGAAGTTAAAGTCACCCACAAGAACAAGGGCAAGCGATTGTCACATTTCTCCCAAGTGCCTATAGAATATTTCATTCTCCTCTCTGTCCTTGTTGGGTGGCCTATAGCAGACTCATACTACAACATCTGCCCTCTTGGCCTTTTCACTGATTCTAATGCAAAGACACTCCACCCTGTCTTCAATATACCTGTGTTCAAAGCAATCAGAACAGTCCCAAACATACAGCACCACTCCACCACCTCTCTTCCTTTGTCTATCCCCTCTAAAGAGCTTGTAGCCATCAACTGGTGCACTCCAGCCATGGGAGACATCCCACCATGTTTCGGTAATAGCCACAGCATCATAATTTTCCTGTTTGATCATGGCTTCAAGCTCCTCCTCTTTGTTACCCATACTGTGTGCACTGGTATACATGCACTTCAGATGGGCTGATGTCCCCAGCACCTTTTTTGCATTTAGAGGTCCCAAGTCCAGCCTGACATTTCACAGCTGTTCCCATGGTTACTGATCCATAATATTCCTTGCATCTTTGTTGTGCTGTATGTCTCCATCCCTTGCCTCCACTGAGATGGCAGAGTGAGGGTCGTCATTGCTGGCACACCAGCCCACAAACTCTGGTGATCTTCTCTGGGGCTTATATTTGGGTGTTCCAGTTCTGCGCCCTTCCCCCTTCAAATCTAGTTTAAAGCTCTCTCAATGAGCCCAGCTAGCTCCTGCCCCAAGGTCCTTTTCCCCCTCCAGACAGGTGTATCCTATCTGCTGCCAAAAGTTCTAGCATCCTGTATACTAACCTGTGATTGAAAATCCAAAGCCCTGTCGGTAACATCAGTCTCAGAGCCACAAGTTCATCTCCTCAGTATTCTTCCTCATCCATACCTGCAACTGAAGAGATGGAGGAGAACATGATTTGTGCCTCTGACCCCTTAACCAGTTACCGCAAGGACCTGAAATCTCTCTTCACTGATTTTGGACTTCTTTTGGTAATATCAGCGCTACTCACCTGAAAAACCAAGAGAGAGTAGTAGTCCTTGGGTCTCACTAGAGTGGGGAGTTTTGCCATGAGGTCCTTGACCCGTGCCCCAGGGAGCCAGCAGACTTCCCTATGAAGCGAGTCCAGTCTGCATATGGGGCCTTCAACACCCCTCAGAATGGAGTCACCCACTGCAATGACCCTTCTGGGGTTCTTTTCAGAATTGGTTTTAATACCTGGTCTAGGGCAACCCAGCCTTGGTGGACCTTCATCTTCCTCCTTATTTGGCTCATTTTCTTCATCCTTCTCCGTTTCAATCACAAGTTCCAGGGCCCCGTATGTACTGTGAAGGGAAGTTGAGGGAGATCAGGAGGGGGTTTTTGTGCCTCCCTGGGTAGGGACCTGTTTCCAGTCTCCCCTGTCTCTTAGGCACCTTCATTCTTCCTGGTAGCAAGAAGGTGAGGGATCGCTTGCCTCTTTTGGAACCTCCATTTGCTCCTTTTGCTTCAGGGGTGCCAAGGTGCTACTCCACCAATACACTCATCTGACCTAGTTTCCAGTTCCTGTACATTTTCCTCCTGGTCTTGAAGTGAATGAAGCTCTATCTTTAAAACATCTTTTATCTTTCCTCTCCAGTGGGGTGGTTTTCACTTGCACATTTTTTAATTAAAATATGTATGGCCTCTGTAAATTCAACATTGTCTCTGTGTGTGAGTCATTCTAAGCATGACCACAAGATAGTACAGCTCAGAAAATCTAAGGACTTTCCCATCCCATATCTGGACTTCTGTAGGGCTTATTTTGGAGGTCGGCACCAACATGCTCAGATAGATTACTGGGAGCTTTCATTTCATAGGAAGATGCAGTAGTAATCTTGGGCCTTTCCAGTAGTGGGTGAGTACTCATCAGAAGTCTTGTGCATCTCTGTATCCTATACAAGTGACTCAAGTCTTCTTTTGGTCTGACAAATTGTTTCAAGTAACAATAACCATTCATTACCCTTGCTGATTTTCAAGTGAATTTTTTTTTCGCTGATAGACAGGGTCAAATATTTGAGACCACTCAATACTTCAGAAGTACTCTTTATCTGGAAAACTTATATTTTCTTTGACCCGAAAGACAGGAAAACTTCACCCACAATCATGCACAATAAATACTGTCACTTTATTACTTAGAAGAAAAAATGTTAAAGTACTTAGCAAAACTGTCTTATTATTACTGTATGTCTACACTAGAAAGGAATTAGAATCTTAGACTTCTGGGGTGAACCTTAAATTAGCACTTCACAGCAAGAAAAGACATTAACTCTGCAGTACAAAAATGACTGCATCATCCATCATAGATCACCAAGCTTGTAGTTTTCAAGGTTTCCATACTAAAAATACAATTTAATTAGGATTATAAACTGTGCAATGCTTTACTGCCATCTATTTAATATAAAAATGTACAGATTTTGGCATTATAAATATCCATTCTTCATCTACTATCCAAAGGCATCCATTGATGACCATCTGTCTCTGTGTAAACTGTGCTAGAATTTATAATATAAACCATTATTATTAGGATGATTAAGTACAAAGAGCCGAATCCTGCTCTCTGTGTAGCAGTCTAAATGCAGATTAACACCATTAGCTTTCATGACATTGTCTTACACCTACATTAGAAGTCAACAGGTTTTCAGTCATAGACATGCTCATAACAGAGCTGAAGAATGCTCCATCTGCCTGTAGTCTGATGTTAGAATCACAGAATAGTTTGTGTTGGAAAGAACCTCTAAAGATCATCCAGTCCAACCCCCTGCAATAAATAGGGACAACTTTCACTGCCCAGATCAGCTTGCTCAAAAGCCCTGTCCAACCTATCCTTGAACACCTCTAGAGATGGGGCATCCACAACTTCTCTGGGCAACCTGTTCCAGTGTCTCACTACCCTCATCATAAAAAAATTCTTCCTTATGTTCAATCTAAACCTACCCTCTTTCAATCTAAACCTGTTGTTTCTTGCACTGTCACTACAGGCACTGATCAAAGATCTCTTGCCATCTTTCTTGTAAGTATTGAAAGGCTGCAATAAGTTCTCCCTGGAGCCTCCTCTCCCCCAGGCTAAGCAACCTGAGCTCTCTCAGACTTTTCTCATAGCAGAGGTGTTCCAGCCTTGACTGTTTTCATGTCCTTCCTCTGGACCTGCTCCAAGAGGTCCATGTCTTTCTTGTGCTGGGGTTCTCAGAGCTGGGTGCAGTATTCCACAGAGAGTCCCACCAGAGCAGAATAGAGGGGCAGAATCACATCCCCTGGCTACATTTCTTTTGATGTAGTCCAGTGTACTGTTGGTATTCTGGGTTGCAAAAGCACATTGCTAGCTCATGTCCAATTTTTTGTCTACCAGGATCCGCAAGTCTTTCTCTGTAGGGCTGCTCTCAATCCCTTAACCCCCTAGCCTGTATTGATACTGGGGATTGCCCCAACCCAGCTGTAGGACCTTACATTTGGCCTTGTTGGACTTCAGGAGTTCACATGGGCTGACTCCTCAGGCCTATCAAGGTCCTTCTGTATAGTGTACTCCAGCCCCACACAGTCTCTCTGGTTTAACTCCAGCCCCACACAGTCTCTCGCTCACTCCCCCACAGTGGGATGTGGGAGAGAATTGCAACAGTGCAAGAAAGAAAACTCATGGATTGAGATAAAGACAGTTCAATAAGTAAAGCAAAATCTGTGCACACAAGCAAAGCAAAACAAGGAATTAATTCACCACTGTCCATCAGCAGGCGGGTGTTCAGCCATCTCCAGGAAAGCAGGGCTCCATAAACATAACAGTTACTTGGGAAGGCAAATACCATCATGTCGGGGTAGGCAGCGGGTCTGCTGAACGCCTGACAAAGCAAATGGAATTTGACCTCGGCCAGATCATCCCGTACCCATGAGGAGTCTGCATGCAGGAGGACATACCACAGATAAGAAGCAAGGACAGCAAACATCTGCTGGAAGAAACATGAAAATGTTAACCACAGATAAAGAGCTTTTGTTAATTGTGTTTAGAAGTAAAACTTTAAGAAAGCTATCTAATCATGTACCGTTGCTATGGGTGTACCGTTGCTATGGGTTTAGCCAATTGTGTTAGAGCTTGCGGTAGTTGTAAAAGATATATAAGGTATGTAGAAAGACAATAAACGGACTTCTTCTTTTAACTTAACTGTCAATTGTCGCATGACCGTCTCTACCGTGACACCATCACTCTAAACATCATCCCCTTCCTTTTTTCTCTCCCAGGTTTATATGTTGAGCATGATGTCATGTGATGGGGGAGAACCCCTTGGTCAGTTGGTGTCAGCTGTCCTGGCTGTGTCTCCTCCCACCTTCTTGTGCACCCCCAGCCTACTCACTGGTGGGGTGGTGTGAGAAGCAGAAAAGGCCTTGGCTCTGTGTAAGCACTGCTCAGCAAGAACTAAAACATCCTTGTGTTGTCAACACTGTTTTCAGCAGTCCAAATGCAAAACAGCCCTATACTAGCTACTATGAAGAAAATTAATTCTATCCCAGCCAAAACCAGCACAGATTATATCCCTTCCACCTAGCAAATCAACTACACTACTCAGCTATGTGTCACCTGCAAATGTGCTGATTGTGCACTTGATGCCTCTGTCTGTATCATTGATGAAGATGTTGAATAGCATTGGTCCCAGTATGAACCCTTGAGGGACACCATTTATTACTGATTTCGACTTGAACATTCAGCCTGTAACTCTTTGAATGTGACCTTCAAACCCATATCTCTCCAATTTAGAGGTAAAAATGTTGTGGAGGACCTTATAAAAGTTCAGGCAGATGACATCCATAGCTCTTCCCTTGTCCACTGATGGAGTTGATCAGCATTCGCTGCTCACAGCAGCATGAGAACACAGATCACTGTGACTCTTCTGCCATTATTATGAGTGCTGCCATACAGATCAGGCACTTCCACCTCCAACAGTAACAACTATCCCACTGAGGCTTTCATTAATCTCCTACCCTTAATGAAAACCCAAAGACATCAGAATGTATGACTATAAAGCAGTCTGGGGAGTGTTTACATGGAAGGGAGGCTAGGGGACTCACAGTGAATGTTACTACAGCAATATCTGTCTGTCACTTCTGAACCCAGCAGATTATGCCAGTCCTATAGTAAATTAGAGTATCCAGTCACTACATTTTCTCTGCCATCCAAGCCTCAACATTCAGTAAGCCTTCACTCCTTGTCCACAGACCCAAAACCCGACATGATTCCTCCCATAGTTTTTTCTCTCACAGCTGTTATGGCTGTGGGAAAAACAGTCACAGAGGGTCCATCCATAGTTCGGAGAGGTCAAGAGTGGGAATGGGAAACCGAGAAAGAAAGCAAATGTCTGCAATGGTTGGGCTCTTTGTAACAGAATAATGGAGCATACAGCCCACCAGAGGCAGTGGTGTACCAAGACTAAGTACAAATGACACAGGCAGCTGCTTTGAAAATTTTATTTCCAGGCTGCATAAACCAGCTCAGTTTTTCGTATTGAAAGATTTACCTTTTGTACTTACTAAGAAACCATAATTAGGACAAAACCAGAAGGATTCTTGTCCTGATTTCAGCTGGGATAAAAATTTTATTCTTAGTAGCTAGAATAGTGCTGTGTTTTAGATTCAGTATGGGATTTGGTATGAGAAGAGTACTGATAATAGACCAATGTTTATGGTTATAGCTAAGAGATCAAGGACTCTCCAACTCCCCATGTCCTGTCCATGTGCAGGTGTGCAAGAAGCTGGGAGGGAGCATGGCCAGAGCACCAGACCCAAATTGGCCAATGGAATATTTAATATCATGTAACATCATGCCCAGTATATACATGATGGTCAGCCAAGTTCTCTCTCTCTCCCTCTCTTCCAGGATTGCAATTTCAGGATTTTCTGTCCTCTGGGATTGATAGTTGGGAATAGACTGGGCACCAGTTGGGTGGTGAGCAATTGCATTGTACATCACTCATTTGTATAGTCTATTAATACTATCATTATTATCATTATTATTTTTACTTTATTTTATTTCAATTATTGAACTACTTTTTGTCTCAACCTATAAGTCTCCTTATGTTTATCACTCCAATTCTCTCCCCCACACCCTGGGCAGATGAGAGTGAGCAAGCAGCTGTGTGGTGTTTGGCTGCAGCTGGGTTTAAACCACAACAGTCCTTTCTGGAAAAGAAGCCCAGCTGAAACCAGGACAATTCTTTAAAAATTTGTTTTAGAAAATCTACAGAATTACTAAGGTGGATACTGCTTAGTGGTAGACAACTCTGCAATAAAGTTTATTACATTCTATGGGACTTACTATTCAGCAGATAGGAATTTGTGGACACAATAACTGTTCTAAATCTCTATGCTTGTTCTCTGGCAGGTCCAAGACAGTCTCACTGCTTGTTTTTTGGAAACAGTAAGAATGTTCTATTTGTTCTTAAGGAATATTATGTACATACATACATGGGTTGGGAAATCTCAGAATGGTCTATGAAAAAACAGGCTTCATGAAATGCAACACACAGTCTGAATAAGATAAGCAGTTAATATTTAGGAAACAATCCATTCTCATCAATACATTCACGTGCTTAAATCAAATAACAAGCAGTGCAGAACTTCTGCACAATAGAGATTGGAATTCTACCAGATCTTAATGGAAAAAGTTCCAAAAAATAGCCTCAAAAGAATACATTTAAAGCTAAAATTATACCAACAGTTTTTTCATTTATAAATCTGTGTTCTGCCATCTGTGTAAATGGAGGCAACATGCATTCTCATGCTGGATGACTTATCTGCATAAGTCAGGATTCAGATCCACACCATGTAACATTCTAATCTTTAATACATTTGTTGTATAGGTCTGCTGTGTGCAGAGATAAAAGCATTATTAATAGTGTCCCAAAGCAGTTCACAAAACATCACTTATTATTGCTGTAAGCAAGAAGTGAAAAGAAATCTATAACTTTGGGAGTTTTGAGAAAAATAGATAATATAGTATGGATGAGTAATTGGATATAATTTCTCTTACTCAAATATTACTAATATTTACAGTCCCACAATCTGTTTCATAAACTTTACAAATTATGTGCTGAATTAAAAGAAAATTTATTGGTGTTGAACAAATTTTACTTATTTATCTATGATTAAAAATGTTATCACTGTACAGATGAACAACAAATCTGGAAGGTTTTTGTGATGCTCCTTGCAAAAGATAAGAAGCAGGCAACACACCAGGGACTCTATTTCAGCAACAACGCTTTAAAGTCCCTATCATTTCCTGTCATTCAAAGAACATTGTGTGGAAGAGCTAGGATGCTATCTCTGTCTCAGTTGCAACTCAGATTAATCCATCATGGTGCAGATCCCAGACTGCACTTCTGTATTCAGTCAACACCTGATACAGAAAATAGCGTCACTAAGTGAGGAGATGCTATTGCTTGTTGTAATTAACAAGACTTCTGAAATAATTGTCTGAGAATGATAAAGAGAAATTTCTTTGCTGAAAATAGTGGCCAGATAATGAAATAAGAAGGGAATTACTGTCAGCATAATAGCAACTTTATGTAAGAAAGGAAATGACTGCTGTAGCATTGGGAAGAGCATTATAATTGACTTCACAACTGGCAAAGACTTCGGACTGGTGCCTTGATTGTCTTCCCTTGACAAGAGCATGTGTCCTGGCTTTGGCCTTGCTGTTTTTAAACAGCCTGGGCTCTGCAACCAGCAGTGATGCAAGCCAGTATTTTTGCAGGAGCACTGAGGGGCGATAAATAGCATAAATAAATTAATATACAGCATTTAATATCAAATTACAAATAAGGCTATAGCATAAGGTAAATAGTACTTGTTACAGCATGATTCATATGAGGTACAGAGATGTAAGCGGCCCTCCCCTCACAATAGTCCCGGTTCTATCCCTTTCAAAACATTTTCTGGAAATGGGAAGCTTTGTGGGGGCTTCTATTTTATCATTGTGCTGTTCATTCACCCAGCTTAAAATTAGAATTTAGTTTTGAACAGGTGTGCTGGGTTTGTGTGTGTGACAGGGGTTTTTGGTAGCAGCGTAGTGGGCTACATCAGTGGCTCCTCTGAGAAACTTCTCGAAAGTTCTCCTGGCTCCAAGTTGGACCCAGCTCTGGCCAAGGAGCTAATTAGTGACAGTGTCCACACCTCTGTGATAACAAACTTAAGAAGGGGAATCTGGGTGGAGGAGTTGGAGTTGTGAGGAGCTGTGAAGGAGATAGCCATGCAAACACCAAGGTCAGTGCAAGGAAGGAGGTGGGGGGAGGGGAGGTGTACTGGAGCAGAGACCCCCTGCAGCCCGTGGTGAGAGGGCAGGCAGTGCCTCTGCACCCATGGAGGTCACCGGTGGAGCAGATGCCCACCTGCAGCCTGTGGAGGACCCCACACCAGAGCAGATGGCTGTGCCCAAAGAAGGCCAGGACTCTGGGAAGCCCCTGCTGTTGTATTTCGGTGTTGGGAGGATTGAAACATGCAAGAGGGACACACACTGGACGAGTCTGGGAATAGCTGCAGCCTGTGGGAAGGACTCACGTTGGAGGAAGTTTATGGAGGACCGCCTCCCATGAGAGGAACCCCATGCTGGAGCAGCAGAGAAGTGCAAGGAGTCCTCCCCTTGAGGAGGAAGGAGTGGCAGAAACAACATGTGAGGGACTGACAGCAACATCCATCTCCTGCCCCTCCCTGTGCCACTGAAGGGGGAGGAGGTGAAGAAATCAGGAGCAAAAATGAGCCCAGGAAGAAGAGAGTGGTAGGAGGAAGGTGTTTCTAAGATGTAGTTATACTTCTCACTGTTCTACTCTGTTTGTTAAGTGGTGGTGTTGGTGTTTGAATTAAATTGATGTTCTTTTTCTTCCCTTAATGAGTCTGTCTTTTGCCTATGGCCATAATGAATGAGTCATTCCTCCCTATCCTTATTTTGATTCCCAAGCCTTTTGTTTTATTTTCTCGTTCCCATTCCTGAAAGGGGAAAGGGGTGAGTGAGTGGGTGCAGTCATCAAAACTAGACAGCATGGAATCACCTAGGAGAAGTCATGCTTGACCATCTTAAGAAACTTCTATGATTAAATGACTGGCTTGGTAGATGAGGAGAGAGCAGGGAATATTGTCTACCTAGATTTCAGGAGGACTTTCAACAGCAAATCCCCTAAGGTGCTCACAGAGAAGCTGAAAAGTATAGGCTGAATGAACAAGCAGTGAAGTGGATTGAAAACTGTCTGAATAGCCAGACCCAGAGGGTGGTTGGAGGGATTAAAAAATCATCTAGACATAGTGCTGGGCAACCATTTTGTTATTCTCTGATTCCTCTAATCACGCAAACTTTTGTATTTCTGGGGAGGTGAGACCAGCGAAACCACTAGTTTGATCCACAGTAGCTGTGTTCACTAATCTTACCCCTCAGTACAGCTGAGCTCACCTGAAGCAACAGAAGGATTTTCTGGCATGCTAAAAAGGAAACAATCATTGCTCCCTCAGCTCCTGCGAATTTCCTGATTATCAAACCCAATTTGTGGAACTGGATGCTAGCTGCAGAGTTCACCACTTTGTAAATACATATAAATATGAACTATTCCTGTCTGGTGTTATTTTTTAGTCATATGAAATGGAATCCTACCAGTCCTCTGAAAAGTGAAAATTATGGTCTCCAGACCATTGTGCAAAGGCATCCAGCTGTCAGGTTGGCAGACCTGGCCTCAACATTTTTACCAAGATGCTAGCATTGATTCTGTATCTCCTTTACTAATGAACCTTCCCATTCTTGGTAAGACCCTTGGCTGCTTTGATACTGTTAGTTTCTTTTAACAAGGGAAGTGTGTTCAGGCTAGACAGAGATAGTTTCACATCAGAAACGTATTTTAGAGAGGCGTCTTCTGTGTCAGGGAAGGAAATTTGAAGTGTCTTCACACCTTTTAAATATAAAAACATACTGAAATTTCAAATCCTTATTAATGCAGAAAATGCTACCTCCTTTTATCAGCATGTTCAGTTACACAAATTTTATGAAATGAATTCTCCCCAGACAGACATCTGAAGAAATTTCTCATTAACATATTTATAAAAAGCATATCAATCTGGAAAGAAGCAAGAAAGATTTTAACAAGATATTTTTAGTTTGCTAAGATTGCAGTGTTTGTTGATTTTCCATTTTGTTAATTTAGTAAAGCTCCTGAATTCTTACATGAATTCAGAACTTTTTAATGGCCAAGAATAAATACTATTATATCATTAAGGATTCTGAACTAGACTGATATACTAGAGCACAATTTTTACAGAGTTAGACTTAAATTCTGTGGTGATAATTTAATACAGAATTCAAATCTTTATTCTCCTTTAAAAATTAAAATTAATTTCTGCTCTCAGAAATCAACAACTTGCCTATAAGAGACTGGTGAAAGGTTAGGAACTGGTTTTTATGTAAAGGGCCATTGAAACACAGCAATGCAAGCAAGGCATTTTTTTGTTTAAATTCTATATTTAATTATCTTTTCAAGCTTCCAAAGTAGCAGTGATGACTTGCTGGTTTCATGTCCTGATTCTGAAAAAAAACACCTTCCTTCTTGTCATCTTGTTTCTTTTGGAAGACAGTATATACAACTATAGATGAATCTAGCTGAGTACACATGCCAGCCACTGACTATACACACTCTGCCACCAAACACACAGTGACATGTTCACATTCTATGGAGACTGACTGAGGTTTTATCCCAGTTTTCCTCTATTGTTTATAAGCAATCATTCATTAAAAACATTCTCACATAGGGCAGTAATATCACAGTAATTATTCTATTTAGAACTTTCAGGAAAGCATGAAGCAGTAATTGGACTCAAGCTGAAGTAGGAAAGAGGCAAAAAGGAGAATGAATAAAGATGCTAAGTGGATTTGATTACAGCTTTACCTTCAGCTGGAAAAGTTCACATTATGTGGCCATAAGGGTTCCTTCCACAACATAAAATGGTGACCAGTACTACAGAAAGTTATGCTGTACTACGCCATTAGAATCAAAATATTCCATACGTGAGGCTTAGAGAACCTCAAGTAAATTCCCAGCCTTTGGCAAGACTAGAAACTATATTATCAGATTAAAAGTGCAATTTCCAGTCAAACTGTGAACATTTTCTATGGATCAGGAATTATCATGAAATTTAGGAGGGGAAAAAAAAAAAAAAAAAAGGAAAAAGAAAATTACTTTGGAAGCAAGGCCAGGCTACGTAGAACTACAGAGGTTGTTTGCCACTGTAGGGAGAAAATTCGTATGACCAAAGCTCGACTGGAGTCAGTCTCACTTTGGTGCCTTGTAATACTATTGAGAATATTATCTGGGAGTTATTGAAAAACAGTCATCAGTCAAAGCAAAATCAAGTTCATGAAAAGAAAGGCATGCCTTTCTAACTGAATATCCTTTGATGACAAGGTTACTGCCTAGCAGACAAAGGAAAGGCAATGGATCTGGATTTTTTGGATTTTAGCAAATCTTTTCATACTGTCTCTCATGGTATCCTCCTGGACAAAGTGTCCAGCATACAACTGGACACATACACAATATGATGGATGAACAATTGGCTGAAGGGTTGGGTTCACAGAGTTGTAGTAAATGGAGTAACCTTTGGCTGGTGACCAGTCACTAGTGGTATTCTTCAGAGTTCAATGTAGGGTTTCTATGTTTTTATGAGTTACTTGGACAGAGAAGTTGAGTGCATACTGAGTACATTTGCTGGTAATACTAAATTAGGAAGAGAAATTTATTTCCTTGAGAATAAAGATGCCTTACAGAGAGAGATATTAACAGATTAGAGTGCTGGGCAATTACCAGCTGTATTAAATTTAACAAGAGCAAATGTCATATTCTGCACCTGGGACAATGTAGTCCTGAATGTATGTATAGACTGAGGGAAAAGAGACTGGAGTGTAGCCTTGCAAAAAGGGATCTGGGGTTTTTGGTTGATGGTTATCTCAATGTGAGTCAATAATGTACCTTGGCAGCCCAAAGGGCCAACTGTATCCTGGTGTCCCTTAGGCACAGTATAGCTGTGTGCTGGTTTAAGCGCTGCCGGGACCCGAGAGCACGTTGCTGTTGCCCTTCCCCCACCCTCAGCCGGTCACGCTGGAAGTTAAGCACAGACCCTGGGCTGAAATAAGAAGAAATTTAATACAACAGTGTGATGAACAATCTGAACAACCAAAGTAGCAATGGTAACAACAATAAACAGCAATAACAATGAACAAGACAAACAATATACAGAGAAATACTGCAAAGTGGTCAGGGAACAAGCCTGCCATGTGTCGCAACCCCCAAAACCAAAAGCAAAAGTAAAAAGGCTCCGCCCCTGGACCTGACATCAGCATGGTATGAATAACCCGGCTGGAGATCCCTTCCCCCTCTCTTTCTGCTGGGGAAAACTTGACCCTATCCTAGTTGAACCAGGACAAGCTAACTGATCAAAAGAAGCAATTGTCTCAATATACTCAAGATTGTGTGCAGTTTAGGGCTCCCCAACATAAGGATATAAAAATATTAAAATGTGTCCAAAAGAGTGCAATGAAGATGGTGAAAAAAACTCGAGAGAATGACTTATGAGGAACAGCTGAAGATGCTAGGTGTTCAACTTAGAGAACAGTAGACTGAGGAGTTACCTCATTGCTGTCTACACCTTTGTCATGAGGAGATACAGAGGGGGAGATGCTGATTTCTTCTCTTTCTTGACCAGTGACAGGACTTGAGAGTTTATATTCAATGGACTTATGGTAAGCTAAGGGGAGAAAAAGTATGTCCCCAGAGGAGACTGTGTTCCAGGCTTTATTTAATGAGATTCCACATTATTGTCATTAGTACTGTACAGCACCCGCCTTGCTTAACTTAGCAAATTAGTTACAAGTTAAGCAAGGCGGGTGCTGTAATAAACTATTGTAACTAATTTGCTAGGCTGGGCAAGGTGGGTAGGTACACTTGCATGATCTGTAAAAGTTAAACAATTAAATGTAAAGTGTGCCATTTGGATTGGAACAATGGAACCGTGTCTCAGAAACCCCACCTAGAGCTGACATGTAACTGCTGTTTGAAGAAAAGCCCGCCAAAAGGATGAGATCATGAGGCTTTTAAAAGATCCAACAGGAGAAAAGCGTGCCAAGAGACCAAGGCTTTGAGACTTCCAAAAGACCCCATAGGAGGAGGACATGCACCCCAGCAACTCAAATGACCCAATGGAAAAGATCAGGACAACTCTCTGACGGGAGGAGATTGGTTAAAGACGATGGCACAAGAGTATAAAAAACGCTGCTTTTTGGAACTCGGGGTGCGTGTGGCAGAGCTGCGGCTCTCCATGCACCCAGCGCTGCTTTGCCTATTGCTTCCCACACTAAATGGATTGAACCCAAATAAAAATATATGTTTTTATAAAAATTGGCTTTGTCTGATTATAACAGTACTGTTATCATTCTCTTATTCTCATGTCCCTCTGTTCCCAAATGGAGACAAAGGCCTATTTATGCATATGTTGTCATCATGCTGCAAAAAGCACCAGCATTTCCAGTTTTGGTAGGCCAAATTGAGTTAAATCAGCTGCATCATGATTTCTTAGATTGCCTATCTATCAAAAAAAAAAAAAAAAAAAGTATACATTGTAGCTCACTAGTATTTCTCACAATCGTCTAACACATTAGAGAAGAAAAAACATAGATGAAAGGTCGTAGCCTTTCTGGTAGCTGATGAGATCATACCCATTTTCCTAACCTGCTTCATGCATTACTCACATCAGAACAGTATATTGTGAACACCTTATTGCCATCTGAAAAGGCAAGCAGTGTTTTGAGGTATTTTGTTACATAGTCATTAAGGACCTGTATCTGTTTCTATTCTAGCAACTCTTCGTGCTCTTTGCACCTCTGCAGAAAGCCATTTTAGAGCCTAGTCCTCGTCCCGCATAATTCAATAGACAGTTTCTGATTGATCTTAATTACAGCAACAGGATTTTACAGTCTCAGGCTGTACAGTAGGCTAAGTCAGAATAAAACTCTGCTTTCTTTAAAAAGAGAAAATATAGGCGGGGGGGGGGGGGGGGGGGGGGGGGAGTGGAAAAAAACACATATCTATGTGTCAAGAAAAGGAGACGGAGATCTCTCATTCATTATACATGCATGTATCCCTGCAGTGACAAGAACAAAATGACAATATTAACAGTATAGGGGCATAGCAAGTGTTTCATAAACCTTTACTAACTCTTTTTAAGATTCTTTCCTAGGACCCATGACTAACTCTAGGAAGAAGGGAAACACAGGCAGTCAGAGTACAGAACAACATTAAAATAAAATAAATCAGTTTAGTGTTGTGGGGATGAAGACATTGCAGGATGATGCCATCTACATTGAAATTAGAAAAGGTTTAAAAATCCCCAAAACAACCAAATGAAAAAATCTATAACGATCAAGACTTGATAGAAATTAAAGGAAATAAAAGTGTTGCCTAAATTATTATTATATTACCATTGAAGAAATATCCCTTTGGTTACTGAAGTCATAGGTGAGCTAAATCTGTGCCCTTTGAGAGGCTCCCTACAGAGCCTGACCTCCATCAGCTGATTCAGTCCAGGTTAGCATATTTCACTGACTCACTCCACAAACTGGAAGAACAACATCATTTATATCAGTGAGATTTACATTCTGACAGTGATGCTCACACCTACATGTGAATTTCAATATGTAAAACCTAGCTGCCTTTATAATCTCAGCAAACAAAGACTGCTAACATGCAATAGCAAATATTGCTACAAGTTCTTTATCTTTGTATTTTGTGAGGTTACTTAAAAACCAAACTTTTCGGGTTCAAAAGTCTGATAATGTAGTGATCAGGGAGGGCAAAGTGTCCCTGGAAACTGGACAAAACATTTGCATTCATTGGTCTATTTTTTCATCAGAATTACATTTTAGTTTCTAAGCAATTATTAGGAATGTCGATAATAGTACATAGAAATAAAATAAATTGGAAAGTCAGCTGCAGTAGAGGGCTTCTGTTAGATCAAAGAAATAATACATTTCAAGAAATCAGTTACAGCGTTAAATATTTAGAAAATATATGACATCTACAAAAGATTGGACCTCTCTCTGTCTTCTCTTTGCCACTTACTCCGATGATATATTATCAAGAATTTGTTAACTGTAACTTGGGAGTTATTTGTTGAAGCATGCAGGAATCTCATGATTATCCTGACACAGCTTTTATACCACTCATTCGATGTTTTTTAAAAGTCCTTGTCCTGATAAGAGGAAGAGCAAACCTCTGGGACACTGAGCTCAGAGATTTCCCACATGAATACAGAAATCCAGCCCATACAGTTACTACAGAAACAGGCCAAAAGCATTCTGTAATTTCAATCTTGTTCCCATTGCTCAAAGCACTTTTGAATAATATTCAGAATAAGGAGTGGCAACATTTAGCTTTAACTAACATCTATAAAACCTTCCCGTTATCTGGAAGCATCCATTAAGGATTCCTGGATGTGACTGGTTTATGTTGCCAGAAGTTTGACCTCCTAAAGTGCAGCAAATGTACTTCAGCAAATTTTGAAAAAGAAAAAAGGATAATACACTTGCTATATTACAGTTTTGTTCTGTGTTTCACCATATTTACATAGTGCAAGTTTCCTTTTTAACCTTGCTACTGGTGGTGGAGGCAGCCTATTTCTTTTTGCCCCAAGAAAAATTAGAATAGATGTGTTAACCTTACAAGAAAGCCTCAGTATAAACTTAGACTTCAACTTTATTTTCCCCTGAATTCACATTTTCAGGACATTTTAATTCCATATTCACTTGTCAAATAAGTCCACACTGCAATAACTATCATCTGTTTGTTTGTTGTGGGTTTTTTTTCTCAGTTCTGTACAACATTAACATCAGAGCAGAATTTACTCCAGTCTCTAGCAAATATTTCCATATTTGGTAGATTTTGAAGATAAATTCCCTGATGAATCACAGAAATAATTTCCACCCCTAAAATATGAAGGTAAACAAGTGTAAGAGTAAACAAGTTTTAAAGTGTTCTCATTCAGTGCCATGATTTCTCAAAGGATCTCACATCAGCACAAAACACATTAGAGATTTATCATTCACATCTTTCAGTCAGAAGCTGTTACTGAGGTTCACATTCAGTTTTGAAGTTCACTAAACTTTAAAATCTTCCCAGCAAGACTTTACAGAGATATTTGCGACTGTATGTGACTTGAAGAAGAACTTCTTAACCTTACTATAACTTTAAATGACAGTCACTATGTAAAGCAGCATGGCTTTTAACAATGTAAAACAAGGCAAGAGACATAACTGGAGAAATACTATACAAAAAATTTCTGGAGGGCCAAGAGAAAATACTTCTCACTCCTGGTGAGTACTGTCTTTATCTCCAACAGTTCGGCCCTGACTTTTGATCAATCTTCCACAAAAGTGGTGGTTTTCAAAGTGACCTGAATCGGCCAGAGACTGCTATGACAGTAAAAATTGGTTTGGACAAAATTTGGCTGCAAGGCAACAGGGCTGAGTCATCAGTCTGCTCACACTAGTGACTGGTATGCATCAGCAAAAAGGGGACCTGTGGCTTCTTCCTCATTCCAGTCATGACTACTAACAAGCAGCCAGAGAGAAAGCTGAATCTTAGTTTTCTCAAGCTTCTACTCAGTCCAGCAGGAACTTGGTTCTCTTTCCATTTCTACACTGTCGGCAAAGATATCTCTGGTGGTTGAATTTCACAACAGGATAAACTGACACATCCCAAATGGCAAACACTTATGGCAATTATCTGGGGGAGTACAAGAGAAATATTATTTTAATAACCAAGGGCAAGCTACAGCAGTCAAAACTGACTCTGAAATTAATCACGGGTGGCTTTAACATAGTTCAGTGGATGGTTCATTACAGATTATTCTGCAAGGCCCGTTCCCAAAATTTTAGCATTTACTTTCATGCTTCTCAGCCTGTCCTGTCCATAAATAAGGTGACCTGGAAGATGTTTTATGCTGCTGCTCAGCAGTAGCAAAATAATTTTATTTAAACAGTGTGTACTGCTGATGCCCTTTCACACCTAAGCCTTTCTTCTGCTGCAGAGTGTAGCAGCAGAAGTACTTTATTAAATGGTTAGCACCACTGTATGTTTCAAGACTACAAGATATAAGACATCTTGGAAGCTTCTTTATCCTGCAGAATCTGAAAAATACATAGCACAGCCAGGGGTTTTAATTTTTTTCCTGTATTGTCAAACTGATTGTGCAGATACAGAAAGTTGGCCGTGGACATTCAGATGGATGGAGGACAGTCAGGGATTCTTGCCCCTCCTGGATATGTACTGAGTTCTGCCCTATAATGACTGTTTGTTAATAAATACCTGGCAAATGATTTCACCTATATGTTACATTCATCACCTGTAGTGTAAGGCTCATCTTTCAACAGTGCTGAGAAATTATTGCTATCTCTAAATTTCTCTGAGATTCTTGAATGGAAAATGCTATAGAAGCGTGACATACAAGTTAGAGGAGTTAAGTTCTCTGGATAAAAGTTTTACTTCACTTGACAACATGCATTATTGATGAATTTATCTGCCTCGCAGAAAAACATTTAAATATTTTCCACAGAATAACACATGGATGTGTGTGAATATTCAAAAGAGAGGAATACACTTTCAACTACATATGTCTGTTTATTAGCTAGCACTCCTTTAATGTTGGTATTAAAGGCTTTGAAGAACAAGTGCCTGCAGACAGACTGCATAGTTTGAAAAGCAGTGACAAGGGACTCAGTGATTTCTGAAGATAAGTGAACACACACAGAAGACATGAGCAAGGGAAGAATTTGATTAAGAACACATGCATCAAATGTGACAGTTCATCACTCTAATTATGTTAGTAGGACTAATGTGCTTCAGCCTGTCAGTTGTATTTAAAACTAGCAAAACACAATGCTAGTTCTCAGGACATGCTCACCCTTTCCCTCTGAGCTGCACAGTATTAGAGCTCACAAAGCAGCAGTCACAAAAAGAGCAGCAGGCAACAGCAACAGGGAAATGAAGAACATCTGGCTAAGACATAATTACAGACTTAAGTAGTTTCCAGTCTATTATGCTGATGAACTGAGCAGAGGTAGTGCTGTGTTAGTGGTAGAAGGCTGGCCTGTTTTCCATTTAACCAGAAAACAGAAAGACTGCATGCAGCCAGCAGCAGCAAACAGCTCACCAGAGAGGTCACCCTCCCACATGTAGCTAACAAAAAGTACCACTCAGGGCTAGAAGTGAGGGCTGACAGGGACAGGTGCCTAGGGTACACAGATCCTGGCCTCTCTTTTATGTATTCAGATGTAGAATTAAAATGAGGTCTTGTATAAAGTGGTTTTGGTATGCTAGTCAGGCCTCTCTCACCAGATGAAGGACAGAGGCACAGCAATATATTCTCCCACCCTTGAATCCTCAGTCTTCCCTGGACTTGTAGACCAAAACAACACGAGTGATGCTGATTTACTTTGGCACTGTCACACTAGATTACATAAGCCAGCACTACAAACAGATTGGCTTGAGGGAAGACATGGGATTGTTAATGCAGAGAACTTCTTGCATCTTGTAACATCGAGTTTCTGGAACTTTCTACCAGGCAGAGCCACTCTTCACAGATATCAAATGTATTTGTAGGGTCACCTCTTCAGTGCTTTCCTTCCTGCATTGGTTGTCTTTGAGCAGAAAAGCAAAGGTGCCACAAAGGAGTATTTAAGTGTGAGGAGTCCTACATTTCCCCAGCTCCTCTCACCAGTAAGATCTCCAACTAAAGGAGATGTTTGCAAATAACTTTTTAAATGGCATTTTTTCTGAAGTGAAGGAAAGAAGATTACAGTACTTTACTAATATTAATTCCCTGGAGCCTATGTGGAATAGTAGGAGTGGATGGTACCCTGTAAGGTCCATCAGGCTTGGCAGCTTCTCAGTGACATCATGAAGACAAGATCCTGGCAGGCAGCCTACTTCTCTAGAGAAACTTACTGGACAGCAAATGGGTGCTTTGGAGCCTTTCAGTAAGGCATCTCCATTTACTGATACTTAACATGCTTGTCTGGTGGCACTGATCCTAAGGTGGGTGGGTGGATGAATGAACTTTTCATGATAGGCTTCTTGCATAGTAGATCTCATCCTTTACTCACATTCTCTTAATTCTCCACTCCTAGAGCATCGTTATCTGTTACACAAGCACTTCAGTGAAGTGGGACAGTTCTTTCTTCTGCCCTGAGCAGACACAAGGGTCCATCAACTTATGGCTTACTTGTGTGAGTCAGCTCAAGGTTGAATTTAAGATGATCTTCCTTCAGTGCAGCCTGAAGGTAATACCCTTGAAATATTAGTCTATAGCAGCAGGAAACACAATAACAAGTAGAGACTTCAATTACTACCAAGCTGACTGAATAATATCAGACCACAATAGAAGGTCTACAGTTTTAGACATCCCAAAGGACTGCTTTTAGAGGAAATACACCAGTGGAACAGAATCTTTTCATCTAGGGTTGCATTCTAGGGTTCAAGGCATAATTCTGAAAAACAGATACAAAAGGGGATGCCAAGAGATTATCTAGTCCTCCTTTTTTGTCCCAAGACAGGATCAACTACATTCATACTACTAACAGGGTCTTTTTCATCCTCTGCCACCTCCTCCACTTCTTCTTCCTCATTCCACTCCTCCTCCTTTTGTTCCTCCTCTTTTTCCTTCTCCTAATCTTCTTATTCTTTGGTTTCTCCTGTTCATGATCTTCCTCTTATGCCTGTCCCTTCTGTTCCTCCTCCATGTTTTCCATATCCTCCTGTTCCTCCTGTTCATCTGCCTCCTCCTGCTTCTATTCTACAAATCTACTGTCTCTCACAGCTTGATGTCATCTACAAATTTAATACTCTTTAACTGGAAAGCTTCATCCTTCATTGAGGAAATACTACACTAACACTAAGCATTGACAGGGCTTTTGTGAAAGAAGCTCATGTCTTGCATTTCTACTAGAGTTCCCAGAGAATAAATGTAAATGTAGAGGGGGCGTTGATTTTGGATAATAAGTTTACAAAATCCTTGTCAGAGTCCCACCCCCAAACACTAAGAAGAAGATGGAAAGGAACATCCTCTCGTGCATGATAACAGCGTAGAAACTAGGAAATCAAAGTTAGGAAATAAGGTGTTTTTTCAGAAGGAAAGGAGGCCATCCTGGCTATCAGACAAAGATCTGTGCCAGGTATTTGCTGTTTAACATATTCTTATGATCTCAAAGAAGAAATGCAAAATCAAAGTTGAATAGTGAAGTCTATAACAGAATTTCTTCAGGGAAATCAGAGCATAAAGTAACCTAGAAAAGTTGAAGGTGGGTATCAGTAACTCAAGTGGGTTTACTAGTAATAAAAAGATGAATGGAATTCTTCATCAGTAAGTGCTAAGTATCACTCGTGGGAAGAGGGGAGACTCTTAGTAATATACATGTGCAATTATAGGCTTTAATTTAGCCATTATCTCTCTGGAAGAAGAGTGGAGCCATTTGGTGTCGTTCTATGTAAACATAAAATCAATACTTAACAGCAGTCAAAAAGCCAAGTAGAACATTAAGAAGTATTAGGGGAGAAATCAAGAACAGAGCAGAAAATACCATTCTGCCACCATATAGATCTTTTGTCCAGCTTCACCTAATCTAATCTAATCTAATCTCAAAAATATCAAAAAAGAGATCTTCATTTCAGAGAGCTATTGCAGAACTTCAAGAGGTACAGAGTAGGGTGGTATGGGTAGTCATTGTTGCATAATAGCTCCTGGAGGAGGGAAAGATAAATAGACCAGGATCCCTTGAGCCTAGAAGACAAACAGCTAAGGGAAAAAAATTATACATGAATGACAACAAAAAAGATGAATGGGTAGTTACTGTTTTGACAAGCATACAATTTGTGAGACACTCAGTGAAATTCACAAGCAATATCTGTAGAAAAAGAAGTCCTTGTCCCCCAGAGCATAATTAAAGGTCATAGACAGTTATGACTGTAAAAACAGGGAAATAACAAAGAAAAAATAAAAAGCAAAAAGGTTTTTTCTACACATTACAGCATCTGATCACATGTCAATATGAATTCTTTATATGAAAGCTGACCATTACCCAAACACTGTCATAACTCAAACCCTGAAGTACAGCACTGCTTGAAAGGAAAGCAAAGGAAATTGTATTTTTCTGTATCGATCATTTAGTTGAGGTTCCAGACCGCAACTTTTGTTTGTGCGGGGCTCAAGGAAAGTCTCTATTTTTTCTTTTTTTAAATAAATAGAATTAATAAACCAAGACCTGTATTACCAGCTAAACTGATAGTAACAGCTGTCCACAAGCCCCATATTATTTTCTCTTCACATGGTCAGTTGTTCTTGTACAATTTGTCCTGCAGCAAGCAATTCAGACAACATGGATGCACCACCTCTCATTTGGGTTTCTGTTCTTTATTACAAATGGGTTTGCATTGTCTCCATCAGCACAAGAACATTATTAGTCATGTTGTCTCTTCCTCTGGATGACTGGAATCAGTGGGTTTCCCTCTGCAATTTATCTGTCCCTTTGTTTTTGCTACTATTGTAGTTCACACAAGGGGAAAGAGAAAAAAAAAAAAAAAAAAAAAGAAAAAGAAAAAACATGATAAGGAGAGAAAGAGCTGTAATAACCAGACTGACTGTTGGTTTGCATTTGGGGCAAACATTTACTATTTTACAGTCCTTTCCTAACTTTAGTATGATGTTGCAGCAGTTGTGAGGTGAGATCTATCTGATTAATACTATTATCAGATTTTTATATCAGCAACAGATACAGTCTCTTTCAAGTCCCTGCTTAGATTAAGGATTGCATTAAAATGAGTACTATTTCTTTTATCTACCCTTACGAGAAAGATAGCAATGGAGAAAAGATGTCTTCCTTTTATTTGTCACTACTGTGGAACAGGAAGTTCCTCAGATGATGAAAGAAATATTCATGATGACAGTTCGTCTACTTAGACAAGACATGAAACAGAATTTCAACCAGTCACATCTCCTGCCTTCCACTCATTTGTCACATTAAAAGAAATCTCCTAGGAGCAGGAATGGAAAGTAGTGTGGAACTAGTTGGAAGAGTTGTACATAGCCATGCTGGGAGTGATTTCTTTCTTTGCTGAGTCATAAAGCACAGAGTAATACTGGGCTACTGCTTCTTTGTTTGTGTCATGTTTGTGTCATGTGCAGTAAGAAAGCCATGGGCCACAACAAATATCTGCACCATTCATATGTGGAGTTACTGGCAGGGCCCATTTCCTTCTAACGTATAGTCAGGGTGAGCCCATGGGTTGTAGAGTATGTTGGAATACTTCTCTCAACCTAGAAGCACTGATCTCTGTCAGGGCAGTTCACTACACACATTAATAGAAAGCTATCAATGTAAGGTTTGCATTCACAAAGCACAAATACAGCTGAGATTTTGTGATTACAGTAAGTTGCCTAGAGATGTTCAGATCTGTAGCAAGATGCTGCTAACAAACCTTTATGTTGACTCAGTTTTTCTGTGCACATCCATTCTAGTCTCCCTGTCCCCTGTATTTCTCATCCTGATTTGGTATGACAAATTGCATCCTTAATTACATTTAACACTGTGCTGCTTCTGCCAAAAGATGCCAGACACTAAGAAAATCCTCAGACACTCAGATCTACTTGAGGGGAAGCCAGTTTTAGATTCCATCATGCAAGTGAGCGGATGTTCTGGGCAGGCTATGAGCTCCAGACTGCTAAAATCTTGATAATTGCCTTATAATGTGTCCCCAGAGAAAAAGGAGATTTAAATTTTGAGACAATCTGAATGATCATGTAAATTTTCAATATCTTAGAGTAGTTGACTTTTTGAACTGACAGCAGTTCACCATTTTAGCTGCAGATGAGCTAGCACACTGTTAGAATTCTTTCAAAAACAGAGTAGCTAAAAAGTAGGGAGGCTTGACTGGCTTCACAGCTAGCAGTAAAGGCTGTTGGATCATTAATCTTCTGGGTTTCACAAATTCTATTGCTTCAAGATAGCCTGTCATTTAAGGGCCTTAGGTCCAAGAGCCCTCTGGTGAGAAAATTAATTTAGCTTCCTGGGAGAAGGGATTAATCCCAGGTCCCACTCTTGAGGACTGTGGATGAAAGAGGACTGTAGCAAGATGAAGAGCATAAAGAGGTAAAGAAGGGGTCCAGGTGAGGAGATGGAAATTAATCTCAACAGGAAAAAACTGGATTGAAGAAGGACACTGGTTTTCGCAGTAGCAATGTGAAAGCCCTGACAGGAATACCTACAGCAGAGGCATGCAAAAGCAGAGACATAAGGGAGATGGACTGGCAGGGCCAGCCTTTGGCAAGTTACATCTTGAGGAAGCTTTGACACCAGCTGCTGGGAGTGGGAGGCTGCCCAGGACAGTGAGACTCATGCTAAGAGAAAAACACTCCCATTAGACTTTGGACAGCTCTTTGCCCATTTTCACTATGTTGAACTGTGCTTTGGAGTGATGGAGAGGAGATAAAATAAAGGGGTAGGAATAAGAAACATAAGAGGTAGAAAATGGCAGTAGTCAACTTGTACAAATGTTTGCCATCTCTTTTTATTAGATGCATAATATTTCCCAGTATACAAGTCTACAAGCCCCAAATTTTAGCACAAAATACATTTGCAAACAGTTTGCAGGCAGAAACAATTACTATATACAACTGATTTTTAGGTGGAGCTGGTTTCCTCGTTTCCCACAAACTTATTTTTGGAGCTGTTAAAGACTGCACTTGAATTTCTGGTCTAACTTCAACAGTAGTAGCCAGGACCCTCATCTCCATTTCAGATGCACAGAAGTATCTCCAGGTTACACTACGATGGCCCAGCTCAGGGTATGTGTATATATTGGCATTGGATTCTCCCATATGCAAGGAAAAATTAGGGTTACTGTGCCCTAAATCCAATACAGACTATCAGTGTAGAGTAAAACAGCATGTCCAAGCCACTGTCTATCTCAGGAAGAGTGGAAGTAGTTCAACTTTTATTATGTTGAGGAAAAACTACCGAGAACTGAAGAAATAACTTCCCTTATACCTTTATCCTGACTATTTGTTGTATCCTCAAATGTCTCATCTCCTACTATCTTTTGTGTGTCTTTTAAAGCTCAATAGTTTAAAGTCTCCTACTTTTCTCTACAGTTTGAGTGCTCGGCTAATGTTTTTTACCCATAGCAGTGTATTGTCATGCTCTTCAAGAGCAGAAAGTGGAGGTGACATTCCACTCTTGAGGAATAAGACCACAAGAGTGCTAAATAAAACAAACCTAAATACACTCACTGAAAACTCCAAAGTTCAAATAAAAATAGATTGCCATAACCTAATTACATTTTAACTGGTAATACACTAGGCAGCAATATACTCAACTTGAAATGTGATTTGAAAACTTATGTATGTGTGTATCTACATACACATATGGTTGACTATACTGACTGCCCACACACACACACACACACACAGAGGAAAAAGGAATTTTGTTGTTGTAAGTTGCTGCCATGCCCTTCTTCCCAGTTCCTCAGGTGATGTTGCCTATGTCATGGAACATATTTTAAGGTTGACACTTTGTGGTGCATGGCCTCTGTATCACAGTCACCAATTGTAATGGTTGGCTGAGGACAACAGGTTCACAGGCAGAGGTGAAATGATCATGTAAGATATTCTGAATTATTGTAATTCACATTTTCAGTCTCTTGTAGAGAGAATCAATCTCTTTTAAGGTCTAAAAGAGCTGGATTCAGCCTAAACACATAAATACACATGGCAGAGGATAATTAGGAAGGGCTCCTTATTTAAAAGTATCCTACAGCTTCTGTCTCTTTGATGTAAAGCAGCATATAAAATGACAGGTGTGACAATAAGAGAGTGTCACTGCTGGAGTTGAGTACAAGCATTAAGAGATTTCTTTCTTGTCCAGTCACGGATTTGCTCTATGACCACAGTCAGCACAACTATTCTTTCGTGTTTCATTTAGCCTCTCCATAAAGGAGGAAATTGCAGGCACAGCTTGCTGCATGGTCAAGCTAATCAGCTTAGCATCTGTAAAGCTGAGAGGACAGAAGGCAATAGCAAACTGAGGGTATATATTATGTGAACTAGTCAGTATTTCTCCAATAAATCTGTCTTACTAAAAATTTCTGTGCTTAAACAATGTTGCTAGCAATTTGCAATGCCCCCAGAATATGTAATATACTTATATGAAAATCAAATCTTTGCATTACATCATTGCCAAGAAGAAATAACATACACATTTATTGAACAAAATGCATGTAAAAAAAATTGAATAAATTAAAATAATAGCTGTGTGCAAAGAAGGTCTTTAAACAACTTGAAGTATCACTTCTTTCAGTAAAGCATTTGGAGCTGCATAACCTTAGATCTAAATTTGTGCATAGCAACAGAAGTGAATTTGACAGTCCACTGTAAGTATTTACATCCTGTGACAATAGCTTTTTAAAACATAAATGTCTTGCTTTTGCCACTCATCTGGTATTAAAGTAACTTCATAGGAGAAAATTTGGGGTTTGATCCTTGTCATCCTTGGACAACAAGGAAAGAGAGTGCTTGAGCAAAAATACAGTCTCAGGGACAGAAAGTAGGTTTTACAGAAAAAGTGGAGGACAAACACTCCCTGTTCTCCTGACTTACTGAACTTACTGGTGTACCATTTCACCCCACTTGTAGATTGTCTCTGCAAAGAGGACAAAGATATCTGTCCTCATATGTGGAGTGGCCCTCTGTTATGCTGTGTTGCAGCAGCTTTCAACCACCGCACTGGCCAATGGTCACCTGGAGCTCTGAGTACCACTCCTGTTGTGTACATGCAAAGCAACTAAGAAAAGCAAGTCATTGTTCTGAATTCACTAGACTGCTGTCCTCACCTCAGATGGAAAATTTTCAAGGGTGTACAGTCAGGAGGATGCTGTATCACAGCCCTGACTGGCACGAGAGAGCATTGCCACTGCAGGGTAGAGTGTACAAGTGTGGGAACCTGCAGAAACAAGCTGCTGCTCAAATGTCGGCTTCCTGCATTTCCCTGCCCCACTGCCTGAGGCTGCTTTGCTGGCTAGGCTGCTCTATTGCTGCTCCATGATTGAGGGGGACAAAGAAAATCGGTGTATTTAGCACAGAGTGTATTATTCCCTCCTGCCCTACACATTCAAGCCCTCCACTGTTAATGCACAGGGGCTCTGCACAGATTCAGGCCCCTAACACACACACACGCACGCACTCACTCACTCTACACTCCCCTCCTGTGACCGGGTACAACTAACCCCATGGACTGCAAAAGGAGGCAGCACGCCAAAATTGTGCTCAAGCCCTGGGAAACTTTCTTCCCTCTGTGGCTGTCCCAGCACTGCATGGACCTACCAAAATCAGTTAGACTGAATGGAGGGCCTCTCCTCCTTCACCAGCACCACTGCCTTTTTTCCTCCTTGGGTCCTATTTGTGTCACAGACTTAATTCTCATCTGAGAGGAAGGATGCTGTGGCCATGACTAATGCTCTCTTCTCATGGACACATCAACTACCTTTCCCCATCTCAGTCAGGCTGGTTTCAGATCAGACACCTAACTGGGAGCCCCCTCCTGACACAAGGAGGGCAGAAGTACTGATAGACTGAAGGACTTGCTGGGGTGTCACCATTAATACTTGGGCTGTAAGAGCTGAAATCCTGCACCATGAAACTCAGCAAAATATTACCACCACCACACAGACACACAGACAAAGCTCAAACTGCACAGAGGATACACAGAACATGGGGTCAGGTTTTCATTTATTTCATTTGAAACATTCTAGAATCAAATCTTACAGAATGAAAATACTTTGGTACAAAATGAGTGTAAAGAAGCTCAGGGTAGAAAGTCAGGTGAAACAGGATAATCATGATTTTGATTAATCTTTTACTGTTAGCACAAGTTAAATAGCCAAACCTAAATATTTTCTCTTACTTGGGGAAAAAATCCCAAGTAACTTGAGAGTGGAAGTCCACATAAATATTTTAGATCCAACATGGATTTTCTTGTTAAGAAGAAAAGGATAAAAATACTTTTATTTTTTCCTTGAGAAGAGAGTGTCAAGAACAAAACTATCATTATAAATATGAGCAGCAGACTGGGGATCTCCCCAGTCAGCACCACGTGTCTTCCAGGAGAGAGGAAATCTCCCTGTAAGGCAGACAGGGAGTTTGAATTATTAAAGCTGAAGGAATAATCTACTCGGAGCGATCAAAGCAGGGCTCTCTCAAGAGCTGGTGGGGTTTTTCCACTGTCAGGCAGACTACATCATACGTGAGCAGCATTTAAAGCATATTTCTATATTGCTTTCTCAAGCAGAATTTCTATTGCTGCAAGAGTTTTCTAAAAAAAGAAAAAAAAAAAGAAAAAAAAACCAAAAAAAAACAACACTAAATCACTACTCCACCACTGTTAAAGATTATCAAAAATCAACAGAAACTAGGATTAGATTCTCTGGGGAATATAATGTAACTTCCTCATCACTTCACTGATTCCACGGAGGAATTAAAATTATAAATAATTGTACCTACAAATGCATAATGCAGCAAAATTAAAGTCTATGGGCACAGGGTTTCCCAGGCAACCTCTTATCAATGGTTTGTTTCTTGGTGATACTGTTCACTGCACTATAAAACATTGAACAGCCTCATTTGTTGCAGACTGAAAAAAATGGGGGGGGGAGTCAGAGGGAATCACCCCAACAAGAGGTTCATTCATTGAATATATGAATACTATATGATTATTTTGATTCCCAATAATAATTTTTGAGCTATCTGCATGCAAATGCTGTTTATAACACAGTACATTTAATCATTATCCTAAATACTAAAAAAAAAGTATTTTCAGTCTCCTACAGAAAAATTTATCTCTTCCTTTAAAAAGTTTCTTGGCATCCCTGTGAAATATTTCTGGCTTCTTTCGCAATTCGGTTGTGTCACTCACATTTAGTATGACCTTCCAAGGTTACACAAAAGAAATGCCAGTCACACTGCAGATTCATATATAAATAATCACTGGAATTGGAAACTGCCTCGAAGAGCCAGGCATCAGGGAAAGCAATGGTGATATACTGCCAGTCTCTTCTCTCCCCATTAGTTGCTTTGTTTCTAATTTCTTCAAGATGAGGGGCACAGAAAGATGCTGGGGGCTGTGCTCTCTCCTGCCACCTTTGCCTGATGTTATCAGTGGGGGCTGGAAGCCCCAGTGGAGCAGAAAGCTTGTTTTGGGAAAGTATTTACATGTCACAAAGGTGCCTATTTGTATTAAAAAAAAAGTAAGTCTCCAATTACTAAACCCAAAAGCTTTTCAGGTAGTGAGAACACAGCCAGCCATAGGCTTTTCCTCCTCACTGCCACACAACTTGCAGTAACAATTCTCTTGCAAATTCCTGCAGCAGCCGCATCCCCCTCCTCATCTTCCCCTCCAGCTCAGTTCCTTTTCCCTGCCCTTTTTTGTCTACTCATCTACATGAAAAACTGCCATTTGGGTCAGTCCTGCCAAGGTGGGAAAAGGGGATGAGCCAGTAATCTAGTACCCATGCAGTCACTAAGAGATCATGAGTGTATTTCAGGAGCCATCTTTCTACCTCCCATCCTGCGGCGCTAGCCACTCCAGCTCCTCAGCTACAAAGAGGAGGAAAACCATGTTGTCTTTTTCTCCTTTTATTTTCCATTGAGACAATGAGGAACAAACACATACACACAGGAGGAAACAAATCCTTGGTTTTTCTTTATTGTCGCCTCATATTGCAAAACCACCACAGACTGTCATCATGGGAACACTACTTTCTGGATTTGTCTTTAATGTGATTTAGATTGAAGTTACAGTGAAACATACAGTCATCATTGCTAATCAGCAAAGAGGTAAGGAAAAAAACTGATGCAAATAAAATTAAAAGGTTAGAAGTTGATTCCGTACTTTGAATACTAAACAGACAAGCACCGCCTGGACACATTCAATTACTCTTCCATATTTTTGCTGCAGCTTGATTCCAAATTTTACAGCTAAATCATAAGGCTAAAACACTGGACGGAAAGGAAACGTGATCCAGCTTTGCTAAGAGCGACAACTGATAAACAGCAAGTAAAGCAGAACATTCACCAGTCATAGCTTACTCAGAGGGATAGAGCTTTTGAGACTCCCAGAGTAAAATCCAGCAACAGTTATTAAAAAATTACCAAAGGAGATTAATTTCATTTGGCACCCATACCAAACAGTATGATGCAATTTATTCCAATTGTTTATTTTTGTTGGCTATAAACAAACATCAGAACACACACAGCTAATTAATGTTTTGCAAATAAATTGAAAGTCCCATGTACAAGAGCAGGGACGGGATTACCCAGCATTACTATTTCAAAAAGTTATTCTGGAACATTTAATCCACTTTGCAAACAGTTAATGAATCCAGACCCTGATCAGTATTTATTGCAGAGCAGTGCCTCCAGATGGGAGAGCGTCCTGCAAGAACTGCTTCACTATTGCTTAGTTTGTGACAGGCTGGCCAGCCAGCCCCCCGTGGAGGTAAAGCACAAGACAGAGAGGGTGTACGGTTAGTATGAGTTTAATCACTTCAGTATCACTTCTAATTGCAAAACATCACCTTCACGGGAGTACTTCGGTGAGGAAAGAACCCCCAACTGCATCAGCGCCCTGCCACTGTCAGGAAGCAATAGCTCTACAGGACTCCCTTACATGACATGGCTACAGAGGTAAGCACAACACCATCATTTTTCAGTTTTATAAAAAAATATGCGAAGTATGTTAGCGCTTCATTCTAGACCTCCAACACAACTTATTCTATAATAAAAAGAGATTTTGAAAGTTTTAGGAAAAAAAAACAAACTCTTTGCTTCAGTTCTATTTACATTTTTCCCCATAATACTTGTCCACATGCAGACAGGCTGTAGCTCTCCTGGATAAAAGCCCTTCACTGTCACCTATTTTCACTGTTACCTACTGGCTGCTAGGTAATACAAAATTTAGATGGAATTAGACTCATAGTTGAGGAAATCAGAACTAGAAGACTTTCCTCAAGAAAATGAGGAAAAAAATATTGATGTAGTCCATGATCTTGCCAATATCTCTCTCCCCTTGTAAAATGTTTTATTAGCTTATTAAAAAAACAAAACAAAACAAACCTTATAAAACATTATCTCATCAGAGCTGAATAATCTTAAATCTTCTTCAAAGAGTTTTTCTGTAGATACAGATGGACATAATCCTTAAAAGCCCTCTACTAATTACATCAATTAAATGTGCAAAACATAATAACTGATTGAGAAGTTAGAGGAAGGAGTAATACTGGATGGAAGGAGATACCTCTATCTGACAGCAATTACACGAAATCGCATGAAGTTAATGGGTGTTTTCATCTCAGACCCAAAGACAGTGTCCTCCTCAAATCCAAAATCTGGCAGCTGTAGGGTGTACCCCAAGGTTTCTGCTATCCTCTCATGGTATTTGTGATTTTCACCAATTTAAAGGACTTACTGCTGGTTTCACCATCCTGCCATAGCCAGTGAGTTCTGCTGTAGGCACAAGTCTGCCTCCTGCAAACAGACATCGAGGACCACCCCGCAGCCACAGGCTCCTGCAGATGTCTCCAGGGGGGTTTTGAATAAAAAGCTTCCAAATTAGAAAAAAACAAACAAACAAACAAAAAACTAACTATTATTATAATCTTATCATTCCATCAGCAGCAGAAAAGGAGCTTTATGACTGATTTTTCAGCAGCGGTTTTAACTGGTGTAGCCTGAAGAGATCGAAACAAAAGCAGTTACATGTGCACAACCCTGGCATTAGAGTGCTGTTAACAGCCATTTCCAGTTCTGAAGTTAACTGAATGACCAAAATCTCCTTTCCCTCTAAAATACGATCAGTTAAATTTTGAGAGCTTGGATGCCATTCTGAATACATCACCAACACAGTTAACAGGCTTCAGCATTTTATTACTTAGCAATAAACCCAAGCAATATTGGTATTACTGAGACCTACACTGATAGAGTACTGCAGAAGCAGAGCTGCTGTTCAGAGTACAAGAGGAGCCTCAATGCTTAAATTGAGGTTTTTTCCTAATGCTTCACAAAAAGGAAAAAGTGGGCATAATCAAATACATTTAAAGTGAACTTCTAAAGGGTAAAAAAATGTACCTAAAATATTGTTATAATTGCAGCTGTTCTGCATTCATTTCAGATGTGGAATCTGCAGGGTTACTAAGTGGCAGCATTAAAAAGCTGTAAAACTAAAAAGTTATTACAGAATTTACAGAGGAAACATAATTGTCATATATAAAGATGAATTATGTTCTCTCAAGCAGAGCCTACTTTTTAATACAGAAAACACTGAAGCCTATAAGCTGAAAGCCTATTTTTTTCAGCAAATGTAACAGATTTTACTATGACTGAGGACATTTAAAAGGTTATCAGAGTCTTCAGAAGGACTTAATGCTGTCAGCCTGTGGATTTAAAATGTTTACTTGTAAGGGGAATGTGCTAGAAAATGCTGGTTCACTTTCTTGTTGAATATTATTTCTGGTTAAATAAAAGATGAGCTGGATAGCCTCAGACTCCTGCCATTCCTCATGCCAGCAATGCTAGGGCCTCATTCGCTGAGCGTAATAAACCCAGGTCAGCTGAGAGACAAGCTCCCGCCTCTCCTGTTAGATACAACTTTGTACTTGGCTGTAAAAGGAGAGTATGAAATTAGAAATCAGTGTAATAAACACAGGCATCTTTACAGGAGTGCTCTAGTTCAATTCAACAGTGTTCTCCCAGTTCTCCAGCAGTTTCTTAGGATTTCGGTATTATAGTGATGGGATGTTTTTGCCTCTCTTACAGCCCTCTTGTCTTGCAGATATGGCCAGTAATAGCATCTTAGTATTTTCCACTCCAAAAAAATCTTCCATTTATAGCTCAATTAGACATGGCATAAGCAAGAGACAAACCTGTTTGCTGGGGCAGTTGTCACACTTCCTGGTATGAAAAAGCAAACTAACACGGTGTGGGGTTTGATTTTCACCTAGAAGCCACCTCCATATCAGGGGGTATCATCAGTGCCCACAGAAATGTTGACACAATAATGCTGGAATAGCTTTGACATTTAAAAGGGACAAAAGTAGAATTTAAAAGTTCATCATATGAAAATTTGAAGTCAATAGTGTCTCTCAGGTTTTTGACTACTGCCAGTAAGTAAACAAGAAGCTCCTCTAAAAGGCCTGATCTACAGCAGAGAAGTTTATCGAACCCTCTCAGCACAGATACAGCTTACACAGCAAGACTGCTTGCGCTGACACAGCTTATTAATACTGCCACAAATGAAATAACATATATTGACTTGTTTGTCAAAATGAGTTGCATTTTCACTAGGTATTTGCTCTGCTGGCAGAAAATGCTGATTGTTTTATTTTTTACCCACAACCCTCACAGATATTAGTAGACTTGAAAAAGCTCTTTGCACCAACCTGTCCCAATGCCTTTCCCTCTCCCTTCCTTATTGCCTGCAAATTAAAAACTGACTGTTTCTAATAAGGTTGGTGAGTAGTCATGTTTCTGTATAAGTCCCTAAGCATTTGTTGTCTATTGCCCTTAACAATGATTTCTCAGGAAGCATTTTTAGAGGCAGAGGTGAGATAGGAGAGTTATTTTTTATTTTTATTTCTTGAGACCTCAGAATTTAAATTTGGAGTGAAATTCTCAGGAACAGGCTCTGGGTGAAAAATATTGGTGGTACCATTCAGCGCATGCTCAGTTTCCAAAAGATGTGTAGGAACTTCTGCCACGTTGCTGTACAGTCAGGGGAATATTTCTTTCCTCCACTGCCTGTCTAGTGCAAAATCTGGTGCTCACAGATTAAAATTTCTGATAACCCACAAGATAAAGGATGAATATCCAGAAGCTTTTTGTATTATTTCATTGCTTCCAGTATTTTTCTCATCCCTTTTAATCCATGTTAAGGAGATTGCAAAAACAAATAACTTTTCAAATGTAGGAATGGTAACCAGTCTAAGGAAAACTGTATTTGCTGGAAAAGGAGAAGTAGGCTACAGAAAAGCACATGTCAAAAAGCAGATAGGATGGAATTAACTTACTGTAGCACACAGGTGCTTTGCATTCCCTTGCAAGATTCATACCATAAGCTGCAAGCAGCAACTGCCAGAGAAAAAAAGAACTGAGCATGTCTTTCCAGCTTCTTTCTAATACACAGGCAAAGACCAAGATTTGTGTTATACTTTGGAAATGCAAATTCTACTCCTGTGATCAAAATTTTGGGAATAAACTGGAAACACAGTAACTGTGACAAAACTGAAAGGTTTTTAAAACTGTTTGAAAATTATGAAGAGATGGTTCTTCTGAAAGTCCAAGTCCCCTGCACACTATTCCCTGTGCTATAAACAACTATCCCGTTAGTTAAGGAAGAAGATCATTCCGGTTTTGAAGTACAGTTTTATACCTTATTATAGATCAGGGAAGCATAAGACAGAGAAAATACATCTATCAAAACAGAAACTTAGCATAACAATGTGTGAAGCTCAGCACTTTCTTTACTCCCTTCTGTAAACTGGCTCCAAGCATATTTTTAAACACTAGCTTTGAAAATGAAGTATCAGATGTCATCAGCCTTCCCAAGGTCTTCACAGCAATTGTGCTAATTGCCTGATGATGCAAGATGCAATTATTCACATACACTCTCTCTTCACCCCAGATTAAATTAAGGTCCATAACAAATAATCTGTCAGATTGAATTAAATCGACCAGCAAGAGGTTTTATCTAAACTTTCAGTTTCTTATCACGATGTAAAAAAAAAAGCTAAAAAAAAATAAAGAATAGTAATCTCTATGTTATATGGTCTTTTTCATCCTTTATTCATGAATCTGTACTTCCCACATTTTAAGCTTTTCTTGAAAGAACATCACCACCTAGTGACTGTTGAGTGCTTATGGGAGCTTCCAGAAACTATTGGCAGACATTGAAAAAGAGAAGGCTGATAGGAAAAAAAAGAAAATGACAGTGGGGAACAACCTTTTTTGTTACTTACATTGGAAAAATTTCTTAAGTAAGCTGAAAGAAGACATTCTAATAAAATGTAAGATTTTTACAGCTTGGTAAAATGATTAACAAGTAACAATATTTATGATCTTAGATAAGAAAAACTAGGCTTTTAGCTCACGCTATCTCAGATCAGTTCACCAATATCAGATATAAGTAGAATTAAACTAAAATATAAAATATCAAGGAGAAGGAAATTCATACAATTCCAGAAAATCCAGCAGTGAGACTTATTCAGTGGAGATACAGTGTCGTGATCCCCGGCATATTTTAAAACTAGGCTATAAAATACCATGGAATTCAAGCCCACATTTACCACCACTGCATGTAGTCCAATGGATATTTTCCTTCTTCGCTTTTTTTTGGCTCCAAGATAACTAAGAATCAAGATACAGATCCCATTTGTAAGTAAGGTTCTCCCAAATAAATTGCATATTATTGCAACCATTATTAAAGAGTTTATTTCTGTGAGACCATACCACCACTCCAGTTATACTCTGTTCACCTTCAGAGTAATTTTACAAAACAGAAATATGAATTAAAGACTAATGCCATACATATTTTACCTTTGTCTAATATTATAAAAAAAAAAAAAAAAGATATTTTTGAAGATGTGTACATAGACCTACAAATCTAAATATCAGTATTATCTTGTGCTGAACATAAGCAGAAGATAATACACATTTAAACAACGGCCAAACAATGTTGCTTCCAACATAATTTCTCTCCAAAGTTCATCTTGATCAGACACCGAACACAGCTATATAATGCTGAGCAGCCTCACAAGTCTCTACCAAAAGTAGCCAGACAATTAAATTACCTCACAGTCAGTTTAATCTGGGAATAATGACCTTGACAGCAAGGGCTCTTTTAAAGAAGTTCACTCCAGCCTATTTGTAGCTTTGCCTCTTAAAATGCTTACTAAAGCATTTTCTCCCCAATTTTTCATTGCTTAGAAGCACATTGAATGGATCATATTTATGCCTTTCCTGCCAATAAAGTTCAATTCATGGCCCTGTTCCCAAAACTTTGTGAATGATTTTTTTCCACAGCTGCCAGCAGGAATCCTTTCAGGGGAAATTGCACATATATCACTGTGATTGAAAATAGTAGCAGCAGAAATTAACAAGAAACAAAGCAGGGTAAGAAATAAAGATGCCATTTGGATGTTTTATGAAGAAAGTTAAATTCAAAAACCTGAGTACAGGCTCATTGACTCAACATTTGTTTTGCTACAGCTGTCAGATAAAACAGGGTCAAATCTAAGTTATAATACCCAGCTTTAACCTTACCTTTCTCAACTTAATAAATTACTTTTTTCTTATTGTTTGCAAGACAATATATATATTGCAAAACAATATATATTGTCTCTGTGTATTTGACTCAGTACCTCAATTTTGTATGCTTAAGAGGCATCTCTAATAACAATTAAGTCACTGGAAACTAACATTAGCAACACTCAACAAAAGTAAAACACATCCCATATGGTATATTTTAAGGAGACCAGAAAAGACAACTTAGCATGCATCACTGGTACGGTCCATAAAAAATATTCTTGAAGCTATTGAGTAGCACTTGGTTCTAAGTCTATAAATAAATGCACTCCTCCTAAAAATTACTTTACCCAAAAAGCAGTAGTTGGAAACTGCCAAGAGGCTGTCCAGCAACAGGCTACAGACTAGTTTTAAACACTAAGATAAGGTGTCACAGTCTCATACTGTGATGATGTTGTATTTTTCAGTGGTTAAGCAAAATATGGACATTCTTCATTAAAAATTAATTGCCTGGTGATGTCTTAATCAATTTAAGACAGTGAATTATTTCTTTTGGCTTCCCTTGACCTAAACATTATCTTTAAAGTCAGATTTACAGAGTTAATGATTATAAATTAATCTAAAAGTAATCCGAACTGCCTTTTCCTGAGCAAATCCTATTAGCCAGCCATATTAATTTGAAATTAACATCCAATTATTATTATTATTATTTTTGTTTACCTTAATTTCTATTATTTCTCTTGTGCAAAAGAAATGTATCTCCATTCCTCATGCCTCCAAAGCAGGCTGTTGCTCTTTGCTCTACAGGAAATTGTTTATGGTTGAATTAGGCCATAAGAGGGAATTCTACCCCATCAAAAAACTCCACCACAACCAAAACAAGTTATTTTTTATTTTTAGAAACTGGTTCATGTTACATAAGTTGACAGAAAAGTTTTGCTTACCCATCTTCCAAACAGGGCCACTGTAGCAAATTCAAACATTGCTTCTCTCCCTGACTAAGGCTGCTACTGCCTTTCTGCAGCCCACAGAGGAAGCATTACTCAATCAATCCACACATTTCAAAACCCGGTAATATTATCTTGAAACATACAGATTTTGTGCCTAGTGTAGCATATATCTGGATATTTTGTACATTAAAAAGAAAACACCTATTAAAACCTCCATTTTATCAGTATCCTGGATCTTTCAATGTATCACAAACCTCATTACATTGCTAGAGGCCATGTCATCCTGAACATCTAGTAGCATCTGACAATCTACAAGAAAGAAAGCACAAAGTCCTTGAGTCTATTTCATTTCATTACAGATTAAGAGACTGACATAAAGGTTAATAATTCCAGGGATCCTGGTGACATTTGCTCTTCCTCTTTACAAACGGCAGCAGAGCCTAACAACAAAATAATCAGCTTTTAAAAGCACAACTAGCTATGCATTTTGGACTGAACATCCACCCAAAAAAAAAGGGAGGACAGATCCTGCTTCTGGACAAAAGCACAGTGCATCATTCCCTTTGAAATCCAGAAAGCTTTCATGCAGCACCAAATACCAGGAATTTCTTCAGAAGGGCAGGTCTTCATCCTGGTATTCTTAAAGCAGCCCCTGAGAAAAACAGTATCAACCTGTCCTGAAGACACATGCAAGAGAAATGCTTCTAACTTGAAGCATGCCGCATTCCTGGTTGTTTTCTAGAGTATTTACCAATTTCTTGCTGTATGTCATGGTATGCACAGCAGAAGTCTAGTTGCAAGTGACTGGAGTTGCAGACACAAATATTAGTACTATATAATATTTGTAGGCCAAAACACTGACAACAGTCACAGCTCTTTGTGCAAGTCATTGTATTTTAATATACATGTACTACCAGGAGTTTGTGATTTAAGTGAAAACAGGTGTCAGTGAGAAGACAGCTGTAGGAGATTAAATAGGAAGCATGCTAACTAAGAACAGAACACAGTTACATAGGCTAGGTTTATAAATTGCCAATTTCAGTTCAGGTGTTTCTAGAACACAAGAATAAATATACAGCAAATTAATCCAAGATAAAGATGGTCCCTTTTGGGTTCCTGACCATAATACATTCGGCAACATTCACTATTATGCTTCTTGACAATAGCCCCTTACAGCTCTGCTGTGCCTTAATATCACTTTGATAGTACAAAATTAATTCTAGTTCAATGTCTATGGCTGATGTGAATTATCAAATAATCATGTTACATCTATAAAGCCTTAAAATTGTGATATAGCCAGTGCATATTGGGCCTTGTAGATTATTGGTAGATAAACTTGGAGTATGAGCACAGGAAAATATGAAAAACTAGAAACTAGATTTGGATTAAACAAGTCATATTTGGTAGGGAAAGAGAAAGGAAGAAGAAAAGCTTCATTTAGCATCAACCCAAATCACAAGGATTTCTTTAAAGTCTCCTTTCTTGATTGTTCTCTGGGATCAACTTCTAAATAAAGCTACCATTTTCAACTAAAAGAGTAAATCTTTACTTTTCAGAAATTTCTGACCCAAAACTTCTGTTGGCCAAATACAAACTGACTTTGCTATACTTCTTGCTCCAAAACTACTACATCTGCTCTTAGACATTAGTATTTTGCTTACCTATAGTCAAAATAAACCCTTAAAATAAATGCAGCTGTTTTCTTATCAATAGTAATATGGTAATTTTATACACAGCTAGAAAGTTGAGCAGCAACCCCTTTGTGAGTGTCTTTAAACCTCTGTAAACCATAAATCAGGAGGACAGTGAAGTGACAGAGGCAAGGAATTAATTGTCTGCCATGCAAGACACCCTGTAGTAACCAGGTCCCCTCCTGTCCCTACAAGTCTTATTCAGAGCTCTCTGAGCAACTACTGTGTCTGCAGAAACACAGAACCTGCATCGCATGGTCCATGGTGCTGCCCACTGTGTAGCACACACAGGCTGAAGGGGCAGGGGGGAAGGGCCTTTTCTCCTCATGAGATCTTTTATCTAGGACTAAAACAATCTCACAATTGACTCCATTTTCCAAGCCACAGTCCTTAAGGAAATGAGCCTATTACTCGAGTCTGGAGGGAACACAACTACTACCTCTAACAGCACGGTAAGCCTTTGGGTACAAGGTGGGTCTATGCACATCTTTAGTACCAGGTCAGACTCAAAGTTCTATGTTGTACAGGAGATCAAGCTACACAATTTAATGGTTGTTTCTCTTTAAAAATTGTGTCAAGTCTGACATCATCAGATTCCAATGGAGGTCATTAATAAAATAACAGCTATAACTTAGCAGAGGATGGTTGAAGTGGCTTTTTTCCAGGTCACTTGATAAGAGGGCTGACAATATAACTGTAATTTGTAATGTGCGGTCTCCAGAAACCCACAACACCCAAGAAAGCTTGTGTTGCCTTTCTCTTAGTTAGTGGAGACATAGCTGATATTTTATTAATCACCTCCACTGGAATCTGACAACATCCATCTGGCCATATTACTGCAAAAACCTGGATCTCCTGTGCAGGTCCCTTGACCTTACCACACTTTATGGCAAAACCAGGTCTCAGAAGGATTTGGGTTATTTTCTCCCCTTTCTCAAAAACTTCTTCTGCTGTATTACCCCATATAATGATGCCATCAATGTACTGTAAGGGTTCCAGGGCTTCACCCTGTTCCAGTGCAGCATGGATCAGTCCATGGCAAATGGTGGGGCTGTGTTTCCACCCCTGGGGCAGTCGATTCCAGGTGTGTTGGACACTCCTCCAGGTAAAAGCAAACTGTGGCCTGCATTCTGCTGCCAGAGAGGATGGAGAAAAATGCATTGGCAATATCAGTCAAGGCATACCACTTGGCTGCCTTCAACTCTAGCTCATACCAAAGTTCTAACATATCTGGCACAGCAGCATTCAGCGGTGGACGGGACTTCATTCAGGACACGATAGTCCAGTGTCAGTCTCCACTCTCCACTAGACTCTTGCACTGGCCATATGAGGTTGTTAAAGTGGAGCACCTCTTGCTGATGACTCCTTGCCTCTCTAGCTGACAAATCAGTTTATGAATAGGGATTACAGAGTCTCGATTGGTGTGATATTGCCATCAGTGCACAGCTGTAGTGGCAGCTGTCACCTGTTGTTCTTCAACCCTCATCAATCCCACCACAGAAGAATCCTCTGAGAGACCAGGTAACACAGAGAGCTGTTTAATTCCTTCTGTTTCCAAGGCAACTATACCAAAAGCCCAACAATACCCTTTGGGGTCCTTAAAATACCCTCTTCTGAGACAATCTGTGCCAAGAATACATGGAGTGTCTGGGCCAGTCACAATGGGGTGTTTTTCCCACTCTTTTCCACTTAGGGTCACCTCGGCCTCCAATACAGTCAACTGTTGAGAACCCCCCTGTCACTCCTGAAACAGAAATGTGTTCTGCTCCTTTAAAATTTGACAGCATTGATGCTGTGTAGACACTCACATACCTAAAAGCTGGTCCACTGAAGAACATCAGAACAACCAACAGGCAGAAAAGGCTTCCAAGATTAGGATGTCACAAGTAGATCTGAACTGGCAACATAAGGGTGAACAGTTTATGGCTTTCTGGGCCCATGGTTCCTCCAGCCATCAGGGAAGAGATGCAACAGATAGATGGGCTTGTGACAGAGGGGTGGGCTTAACCATGGATTTTATTGCACAGGTAATCCATGAATGTGAGACATGTGCTACGATCAAGCAACCAAATGGTTAAAGCCCATTTGGAATGGAGGACAATGGTCAAAGTATAAATACGGGGAGGCCTGGCAGATTGATTATATCACGCTCCCACAAACTCAGCAAGGCAAACACTATGTGGTGTTACTTACAACTGTGGAAGCAGCCACTGGTTGCTTGGAAACTCATGCTGTGCCCCATGCCACTGCCCAGAACACCATTTTAGGTCTTGAGGAGAAAGTCTTATGGCGGCATGGCACGCCAGGAAGGATTGAGTCAGACAATGGGACACATTTCTGAAACAACCTCAGACGCCTGGGCCAAAGAACTTGGCACTGAGTGGATATATCACGTTCCCTACCATGCACCAGCCTCTGGGAAAATTGAGTGATACAATGGGTTGCTGAAAACTACACTGAGAGCAATGGGTGCTGGAACTTTCAAACACTTGGGACACGCATTCAGCAAAAGCCACCTGGTTAGTCAGTACCAGAGGATCTGCCAAGCCAGCCGGCCCTGCTCAGTCAAACCTCCTACATACTGTGGATGGGGATAAAACCCTGTAATGAACATGAAAAAAATGCTGAGGAAGACTGTCTGGGTTACTCCTGTGTTGGGTAAAGGTAAACCCGTGCATGGGATTACTTTTGCCCAAGAACCTGGGTGCAGTTGGTGGGTAATGCAGGAGGACAGAGGTCGTCTGATGCATGTCTCAAGGAGATTTGATTTTAGGTGAAAACAGCCAATGAATCAAATTGTTAAATAACACTGTTATTGTAACTGGTACCTCACAGCATTTTCCTGCCACATCCAAAGCCTCCTCCTCCACCAACTGAGCCAACTTCACCTCATTCCTCCAGCCTTAAAGACTGCCATGACTGATGAATTCAGCAGACGTTTTGGGAGGATGGCCCATAGACTGAAGAAATGGTATTAGTGAGACCCAGGAAAAAGGGGTGGTGATTCCTTAGAAGGTATTTGGAACCTGAGCATGGCATCAACAGTATGGAATAAGGGGTGGAGACTGTCCTTGTTTTGGCCAGGATAGAGTTAAATTTCCTTGGGCTGAGAGGGAGCACAGCTGGAGGGCCAGGTCGTGGTTGGTCATTGGAGGGTTCCATGTCATGTGATGTGAAGCTCAACATATAGGCAGGTGTGTGCTCTTTCACACTTTTTTTTTTTTGTTGTTTTCAGTTTCCAGATTGGTGTGGCAGAGTTTCTCTGTTGTGATCAGATCACTGCTGGGGACAGGCTCTGTACTGGTTGCTGCTTGGTGACCCACTACTGCACTTTACCTGTTTTGAAGTACTATTATTACTGTTTGGTTTGCTAGTAAATTTATTTTATTCAACCTACAAATTTCTTATATTGTCCCTCCCTTATTTCACCAGGAGCTGAAGGAATAAACAACTGGCCACATGGCAATTTACTACCGGCTGAGTTCAAACCACAACAGTCTGGGAACATCCTGAGCAGAATAAACTGGCAGTCTCTCACAGAAAACAGCAGAGAGAAGGCAGCCCTGTGAACAACCAGGAGTTATCTGACCCTCAGCTGAAATGGAGGAGGGACAGTAGACGCAGTAATGCTTGATTTCCTCTCCTTTCCCTACCTCAACATTTTTTTCACTAGCCTTAAAAATTCTGGCTACTCACCTTGCTCAAGATGTGCACAATCAGATATTAATTGGCTTTTGAAGCTTTTGAATTATGAAAAGAGCACACAATACCTGTCACAGGTAGAACAAACTAAACAGAAACTAGAAGCTTCTGGCAATAAGAAAAATAATCACTTTTTCGCAAATGTAAAAAGCAATGCACAACATTTATAACCAAACATTCAAATAAAATATGTGGAAAACACAAAAATAATCCTGGCAAGAAACAACCAGGACCTAATTGTTTAGACTAACTTCTAGACATCACTCCTCAATGTTGTCTTGGTGTATAAACCCTTTTATTGCCCTGGCAGCAGCCCAAGAAACTCCAGCCAGATATTCCCTAAGCGTTCATCGTTCTCTAAGAAGGTCTATCTGTTTTTCCTGCCACAATAGGTTTCTTCCCAAGTTACACTTCAGTTAAGTCTAGGATCACCAACAAAAGAGCCAGGTTAGACAGCTGATTTTGTCCTCTGACTTTGGCACCTCCAGAAGCAGTGCATAAGCCAAATGCAGTCCTGACTGTGTTTGGTACTAATTATTTGCAATCCAGCCACGCAGAATTTCCCTGCAGAGCATGAAAGAAGCCCAGCTGCAGTGGAAAAACAGAGGCAAAGCAGAAAGCACTATGAAACTTCTCACGTCTCCACTGGAGAACACTGGAGTTCGAGCTTAGCTCCATGATATACTTACTTGACTTCACCCAATCTTCAAGCAAGTGCAGGTGATGGGGATCCTTCTGGTGGTGCCTCCAAATTCAGAAATATTATTCTTTTCCACCTCTCCTACTCAGCACCTTCTCTCCATCAGTAAATGCAAACCAACCCAAACCTTTCATAGTTCCCTTAAACATCCTTGCTGCCACACAGACCAGAGACAATGCTCCAGAATACTGCAGAACAATTTGCTGCAGAACCATCTCAGGCCAGATCAATACAAAAGCTTTTATCTATTGTTTCCTTACAAATGCTTTGACAGCACAAAGAGGAAAAAAAAAAATAGCTGGACATTAAAGAAAGACAACAGTCCACAAAATCTGCAGTTTATGCCATTGTGCATTGGGAACACTCAGAGGCTGAAAACTAAGTATAAATTTTCTCTCTCCCTTCAATATGTCAGACAGTTTCAGACCTAAGAAGAAAAACCACACATTCCACCTTCTACTCTTACAAAGAAGGAAATTTATTCCTTAGGGCATAGGGGTCCTTGTAAGCAGTCTTCCTCCAAATACCATGTTAATGAACAAGAACAACCACTGATCACACAGAAAGAAAGGGCTGCACTCAGAGGGAAGACAACTCACACCTTAATTTTTTGCAACTAAACTACATGTCCAACATAAGCTCAGTCTCCTGGCTTACAGTGTGTAAAAGAAGATAACAGTTCCTCTGATTTCAATATTAGAGCTGATGCATTTCAGCAAAATCGTAAGGAAAAGAGTTACCACCCCCAAATCCCACTTCAGGGGGAAGATTCTCCTTGTCATACTCCTGCAGTCAGACCCAGGTAAAATTGCAAGTTACCCAAGATAAAGAAGTGATGAAGACAAATCACAACACACAGTTAATAATAATAGTAGTATTATTATTGATAGTAGTATTATTATTATTGATAGTAACAACACAGCCTTTTTCAAAATTAATGCCGAAAACCACTCTCGATACAATGAACTGACATTTCGCTCCCATCTCCATTTAAGGAATGAGAAGGCTTCTGAAATGCCAGTCAAAAGTAGCTTCAATGTCTCTTCTCCATCCCAATAACTAGCATGGTTTTCCTAATTACTGTTCTGCAGATGTCACTTTGTGGTTTTCCATGATGATAGACATCATTATTCCACTTTCCTTTAAAAAAAAGAGAAGGGCAATCTTTGGAGAGTGAAACTGCTTCTGCACTTATGGATGACAGGGTGACAGATGGTGTCATTTTGAATATTCATCAAAAGTCCAAAGTGATTGCATTGCCAGTGAAGTGGCAAAATGAGTGATGGAGGTCAAGGCTTTTCAGTCTTCAGAAGCAGCAGAAGAGGGCAAATCAGGAGTCCATAACAGAGATGTTTGTTCAGCTGTCATTTCCCCTCAGTGCACATTATCTGTTTTCTTCACCTGAAGAGAAAGGCTTGAATACTAGAAACTGTCTACTTTGTGAAAACATCCATGGCCAAAGTCTGGCAACAGAGAAAGGCTGAACCCCTCTGAGCTTTCAAAATTCATGGGAACATTCTACAGTTGGAAAATAAAACTTACAATTTCATAAAATGCACACTGTCAGATGTCCTCTATGGCTCACATTAAACTTTGTTGAAGTGTGAGTCAAAATAATGAAGAGGTTATGAGCAGTCCTGGCAAGACTATGGCTGTGAAGAACCCATATATCTTCATTTGTGCACAAGTTCAGAAATATTTCGTATGATAGAAGTGTCCAAAAATGGGTTATTTTTAAAAAATATACAGGAAATAATCACAAAGTCTGTTTCACACTCTTAGTTATGCTAAAAACTAATATTAAAATTTATATATTTAGTACTTATTGCAAAATTTGGGGTCAGAATAGCAGGCCAGGTACTTAACTTTGTTAATTTGCTTTTATTTTTTTCCTATAGACATTTTGTACACATCCAATTAAAACTTTTTTTTTTTAGCCTACCATGTTGGAGTTTTCTACTAAGTAAATGCATTCTTCTTCCCTTCTTGATCTGAGAGCTCTTTTGTTAATTTCTCATTCACATTAGATATTCCCCATTTTTCATTTCCAGCATTCTCAACAACTAACTCACATAAAACCCTCTGTTATAGAAAAATGACAGGAGATATTCCCACTGAGAGAACCAGTTTTCCTACAGCTGATTTCAAGAGAGGCTGCAGTGCAACTAAAAGCCAACTTTGGCTTTCCAACTGCTGCCTCAAGCAGACAGTGGATTCAAGCAGAACCTGCAGGGCATGCCTACTTCTTGGGAAGGCCTTTTTCTGAAGGGATTGTACCTTGATTGCCAGAGAGAAGTAGTAACATGACAATAATTGGATTGTTGCCAAAATACAGGGTTCTTGTAGGCTATCTTAATGTGCAGGTTTAAGCCCTGCCGGGATGGGAGAGTTGCTGTTGCCCTTCCCCCACCCGCAGCCGGTCGGGCTGAAGTTAAGCACAGACCCCGGGCTGAAATAAGAAATTTAATACAACAGTGTAATAAAACAATCTGAATAGCAGCAGTAGAAATGATAACAACAATAAACAGCAATAACAGTGAATAAGACAAAAGATATACAGAGAAATACCACAAAATGGTCAGGGAACATGTGTTGCAACCCCCAAAACCAAAAGCGAAAGTAAAAGGGCTCCACCCCTGGACCTGACATCAGCATGGTATGAATAACCCGGCTGGAGATCCCTTCCCCCTCTCTCTTTGCTGGGGAAAACTTGACCCTATCCTAGTTGAACCAGGACACTTAACCATTTTCATATAAATTAGACAGAGTGCTGAACTAGTCATAAATTTATCCTAAGGGAAGAAAAAATAGAAAACAAGGATGGCTATTAAATGGCACTACTTGGTGCAAATGAGTATTCAGCTCTGGATTCAAGATTAAAACAGGTAACATTTTTTAAAAAACTTGGTTTTATTCTTTAATGCTTAAAGCTTCCTTTTCTTTTAAATCTTTAGGTATCTTTTCCTGTTTCTTATTTCTGATCCACTAAGACATTCATATCCCTGGTAGCCTTTTTAGTGACTGCAATAGTTCCTGCAGTAGTGTGTTTTAGGTCTAACCTAAACCTTTCTAATAATGCTGTGCAGGAGTTAAGGCCCAAAAAGAAACATTCAGTAGCACTGGTCTGGAGTCTTAGAACATTTTTGTTGTTCCTGTTTTAACATTACTCCAAATAGTACCAGCATGTACTATTGCAAAGTCTCAAGCAAGTACAAGACAAGTAAACTTTCTAGTCTCTCTCCTCTGCTTGTTTATAGCAGTCACTGAGAACAGAAATGCTTTTTTGGAAAAGCATGGAAAAGGTTTTGAAGAACCTTTCCAATGCACAAAGAACTTCTCTTAACTCTTCTTGAAAATTTTGTTACTAACTCTTTACAGAAGCTGCATAAAAAGTAGAACAGAGAAAAATCACAGAATCATAGAATATCTCAAGTTGGAAGGGACCTATGAGGATCATCGAATCCATCTTCCTGATCCTCACAGGACAATCTAAAACTAAACCATATGACTAAGAGCATCGTCCAGATGCTCCTGGAACTCTGACAGGCTTGGTGCCATTGTCACCGAAAGCCGGGATAAAAAATAACTTATCGAACCAATTTGATGCAGATAAGCAGACACTTCTTTATTGACGGCCGGACGTGTAGGGGAGTGCTCTCACCAACAACACGTGCCAGGCACCAGAGTTATACATCTTATATAGAACTTACTTATACATAGTCATTAAGTCTTAATACATAAACATGCAACTTCCAAGAAATCATTAACATATTCTCCTCCTACTTCCGATTCTGCGCAGTAGAGGTTAGAAATGTCTAGAAATGGGTCTGGGGTGTAATGTGAGTAGGTGGTCCATGAGTCTGTGGTCACGATCTACCCCTGCCGGAATTACCTTCTGCTTAAGGACACAGTTTTCTTGGCAGGTACCTGCAAGCTGTTACGGTCACTTCTATCAGTTCCTATTAATCCTGGACCTTGACAACTACTTGCATTCTTCTAGTCCTATACATGTATTATAAATCAGATTACAAATCACCTCATGTTTTATTGCCTAGGTTCTAACCGTTCCTACTAAACAATTATGACCAATCCCTTTGGCCTTGGTACGGGGCTGTACAGGGGATTTTAGAGTAGCAGTTGGTTGCTAGATTCAAAATACAATAAAATAACTTATTTTTACTAAAATATCCCTTAATTCTATACTTACATTAAAATCAAACACAATTTCATTTCAGTTGATAATAAAATCAGTAACATTTCCCCCCTTTGAAAGTGTTGAAAATCATTTCAATACTTTCACACTTTTATTCATTTTCATCTTTGAAGCCAAATTTTGTCTTGCCACATGATGGTGGTCGCAGGCTGTAGTCTGGTGGCATAATGGGTATTTCTCTTATAATTCTATGATATATTGCAAGCCTATTAGTAAACTGTATGTTACCAATATAATCATCAAAAGGACAATTAATAGCAAAAATAGAATTTTGATTAAGGATTTCAGCCAAGAGCTCAAATCCCATCCTAATCCACTAAAAATTTTCCTAGTCAATCCTATGACATATTTGCTATCTACTGGTAAGTGGGTTGTCCACGTGTCATCACTTAATGCCCAAACTAAATGCCCTGGACTCTGAATGGTAGATTTCTTACAGCTAGAAAAGTATCCTCTTCTGGGTGTAAAGATACTAGGCATGGTGAGGTTATTATGAAAACCTCAACAATAACAACCAAACTTTAAAGCAGCTGCCAAATAAGGAATTCTTTGAATTATTAAGTATGCATTGCTGCAATCATACACCTTTTCATATTTCTGCCATGGTACTACATGTTCCTTTTCTTGTCAGGTAGTGCCTTTATCTACTATCAAGGGAAGGACTGCAACCACTCTATTAATCCAGGTGCTGTTCCAAGTAAAACACCAAGGGGTTCTGGCCCTGTACTGAAATCATAAGAATATGGACATAGACCATATTGACTCTCACCTTGCCTGGTTTTGAGAACTTTGCCTAGTTTTGTTACACTGCCATTCCGTGATGCTCCTGCTCACTTTGTTTTTAATTTGTTCATCATATGAACACCATCCTAGATTAGGGTTTGGGCCTCCTGGGAGGAGAACTTGATCCAAAGCACTAGGTTAAGACCCTGTTATAAAGTCATAATTTAGTAGTTTCTTAACAGTCTGATTTTTTTTTTCCTAGTTATTTCCATTGTTTCTTAATAACCTTCGCTTGTTTATACCATTGAATCACTGACCTTTGTTTGCAATAAAGTCTCGTTTTCATGTTCCAAATTGGTCACATTCATAGTTAAGATTCCCCAGGGAATAGATTTACCTACTGCTCTTGGAATTGGTAAACAAGCTGTGATCTGGGTGACATTTTGTAAGTTGGCGAATCCTTTAATCAATCCTAACATCAAATTTTCTTCAGGCATTTCCTTGGGAATATGGATTAATTGCTCTACATCTGTTTGCCTTTTGTTCCTTGCCACCAGATCAACCCATGATTCCACCAGCATCACCTTCTAAGCCAATATAAAGAGAACAATCACAAACTGATATGAAATATTAGACATGTTCAAAGTCTTTGGGTCACGGCTTATGATTTTCCATGGAGTAGGTGCTTTCTTCACTCGGGTATAGTGTATTCAAGCATCTGATTCTGCAATCTTGATGGCTGTGAAGGTGGTTAACAGTATCTGGAAAGGTCCTTTCCAACGCTCCTGCAAAGGTTCAGAAGTCCACGTTTTCACGTAGACATAATCTCCTGGTTGAAAGTCATGCACTGGAGTTTCCAGGGATAATGGTCTATTCCATACCACTGCCATCCGAATCGCAGTCAATGTTTTTCCTAAAGAAAGTAAATAGTTACACACATCCTGTTTTTTCTTTTATATGCATGTTTGGATTTGGTTCTGGGGGCTTACGAGGTTTTCCATACAGTAATTCACAAGGACTGACTGAGGTTCCACTCTTTGGTTGTACTCTGATTTGTAATAATGCCAACAGAAGTGCTTGAGGCCATTTTAAATTGGTCTCTTGACAGATCTTACTTATTTGTCTTTTTAAAGTTTGGTTCATTCTTTCTACTTTTCCACTAATTGTGGCCTCCATGGAGTATGCAAATCCTAAGTGATACCTAGAATTTTGCTAACATTTTGGACTATTTCTGCAAAGTGTGGACCTCTGTCAGACAAAATTCCAATAGGAACTCCAAAACTTGGAATTATTTCTCGTAATAACCACTTTACTACTTCATTGGCTTGTGTGGTGCGACAGGGAAAAGTTTCTGGCCATACTGTAAAAGTATCAAACCCCCACCAGAATGTATCGGTACCCATTTTGTCTAGGTAGTTCTGAAAAATCCACTTGCCAATAATCCCCAGGCTCTGTACCAGATTTTAATTTACCCATTTGAACTCTTTTCCTAGTTACCGGATTATTTTTTTTAAAACATACTTCACATTTTGCAGTTATTAATTTAGCCATGTCTATCATTTTAACAGATATAACTTGTTTTTATAAAGAAGTTACTAAAGCTTCTGCTCCTTAATGACATTCTTGATGTTTGGTTTGCATTATTTCTCTCATTAATAAAGGTGGAACTACTACTCGTCCATGAGGAGTTATCCACCATCTCGCTAAATTTTTCTTAGCATTCAAAAATTGACCTAATTTTCATTTTCTACTGAATATTTTGGCCTTTCCCTCGGAAGAGTTACTGTTTGGAGGGAATTAATGCCATTTGGAATGTTTGTTCCTTTGCTATTTTTCTTGCTGTTCGGACAGCCAAATTGTTTCCAATAATTTTTTTTTTTTTGTATTTCTGATTTGGTATGATTTACAGTGCATGATTGCTACCTGATTTGGTTTTTTGAACTGCTTGTAATAATTGTATAATTTAATTTTGATGCTTAATATTTGATCCCTGAGAGGACAATAATCCCCTTTCCTTCCACACGTCTCCATGGACATGTACCACCCCCCAAAGCATATTTTGAGCCTGTCCAATTATTTACTTTCTTCGTTTCACTTAGTTCTAAGGTTCGAATCAAAGTAATGAGTTCTGATTTCTAAGCTGATGTGGTACTTGTCAGTGCCTTTGCTTCTATAACTGTGGTGTCTGTTGTTACCGCATATCCAGCATATCCAACTCCTTGCTCCATAAAGCTGCTACCATCTGTATACAACTCCCAGTCTGGTTGCTCCAATGGTACATTCTTCATATCTTCTCGACTGGAATAAACATATTCGATAGTAGCCAAGCAGTCTTGCTCCAGTTGCTCTTCTTCCTGTGTGGAACTTAAAAACACTGCAGGATTTACCAGGTTAGTTGTTTTTAGAATCACATCATCTTGTTCAGTCAGTATTACCTGGTACTTTATCATTCAGTTCAGAGATAGCCAATGTCCCCCCTTTTGTTCTAAAACAATTATCACCATGTGTGGGACACAGACTGTTATTGTGCTTCCCAAAGTCAATTTCTGAGCTTCCTGTATGAGCATCACTGTTGCAGCCACAGCTGGAAGGCACTTTGGCCACCCTTTATTCACTGTGTCCAGTTGTTTAGAAAAGTATCCGACAGGTCGTTTCCAACTTCCCATCTTCTGAGTCTGCACACCTAGTGCCAGGCGTTGTCTTTCGTGAACAAACAGCTGAAAGTCTTTGGTTATGTCCAGAAGTCCTAAGGCAGGTGCAGACATTAAAGCATGTTTCAATTCTGTGACAGCCCGTTGTTGCTGTGGGCCCCATATAAAAGGAGAGTTTTTTGGGCCTCATATAGCAGTTTAGCTATTAGACCATAATTCATGATCCAGAGGTAGCAGCATGCTGTCATTCCTAAGAATACTCAGAGTTCATTAATATTTTTTTGGCTTACATGGCTTCTCAGTGTTCTGTTCCTAATTGCCACTGCCCTTTTGAAATCTTAAAGTCCAAATATATCAGTCTGACATGGTTTTTTGTGGGTTTTTTTGTTTGTTTTTGGGGGTTTTTTTGCTACCTTGTACCCATTCAGTGCCAGAAAATGAAAAAGATCTATTGTTACCTGTATGTAGGTAAATCTTTCTTCTGTAGCAATCAGTGTGTCATCCACGTATTGTTAAAGCGAATGTCCAGGTTTTGGTTTGTCCCGTTTCCGTGTTTCAAGCTTCTTTGCCAGCTGTTTTCCAAAAATTATTGGGCTATTTTTAAATCCTCGGAGTAGTCTTGTCCATGTCAGCTGCATCTTTGTCCTGTTTGTGGATTTTCCCACTCAAAAGCAAACATTTTCTGTTTTCCTTCTCCAAGGTATACAAAAGAAAGCATCTTTTAAATCATGCACTGTAAACCACTAGTAAGTCTCCTTTAAAGCTGTTAACAGCGTGTTAAGGATTTGCTGCTACAAGATATACACCCTTAACTATTTGATTCACTGCTCTGAAATCTTGCACTAACCTATATTCAGCCAATGGTTTTCTGACTGGTAGAATGAGAGTTTTATATTCAGATTCACACTCCTCCAAGATTTTATATTTCAAAAATTTATCAATCAGTTTCTTTCTTATATCTGGTACTGATTGTTCTATAAAGATCAAAGCCAATTATATCTGAGCTGCCTCAGTTTCTACTCTCAAATCAGTTGGGGTTTTTTGTTGGGTTGTTTTGTTTTGTTTTGTTTTTTCTGGCAGCTTCTTTTAGTCTTTCCAGAATTGCTGAAGGAGATTCATTCTTATCTTGTCTCACCTCATACAATTTAGACCAGTTCAGAAACCTAGGCATGGCATGTTTAACACCATATAAAATCCATTTCTGATACCAACTCAGTCTTTTTCTGTGCTCCACATTATTTGGATCCCCACTGCGGATCCCCAGACAGAAAATTCTGCTCTAATATTCCACTTGTTGTCCTACTCAATATAGTCACTTCTGCCTGTGCTTTGCCAGTCTTTAATACCATCTGTTTTTCTGTATCATCTAACAAATTAGCTAAAATCACCTGTAAATCACTCCAATCCAGATTCTGTGTTCTGATTGTAGTACCTACTACTCTGCCTGTTCTCTCAGGATCCTCTCTATACACTCCTGCTGCCTGCTTTCTAAGCCATCAAATCCGTCACTGAAAAAGGCACTTTCACATATACCAACCCATCATTGTCAACTCCCTGCTGCAGGGGAGCTATTGTTTGCACCTGCTGCCGAGTTCTTTCGAGATACAGGGGTATGAATTCCAACCTCAGATGACCCTTCATCCACATCCTCTATTCCACTACTCTCAAGTTCCTCTACCTGCTCTCTATATTCTCGCCCCCGATGCTGTTCTCTCTGCAGAGGGTATATATCTAATTTCAGCCCTTCATCCTTATCAGTAGAAGCAATTCTTTCCTTTAAACAATCTTTTCCAAGTCACATGTTGAACAACACTTTTTCACCTTTTTATCATCAGAATTTATAGCCATTACTAAATTATCTCTACTAATCAACTTACATTCCTTCTGCTAATCCTTCCTTTGTCTTAAATAGGAAAAATAAATAAACATATAGCACTTCATTTCCCTTCTCTTCTACAAAACAGCATTAACTGCAAAACGGTATTATAATTGAGCGTCCCATTCATGGGCCATTTTCCCTGATCATCCAAAGTATACAGAGCCCATCAGTGATTACAATATTCAGTCATCTGACTCTTTCGCAAATCATCATGCAAATCTTCCCAATGTGCTAACAAACATCTTAACAGAGAAGTTTTCAGAACTTTGTTATTTGCAGCCAGATTACACATACTTTTACTTTTAAACAAATGAGTCAGCTTAGATGCCATGGTTCAGTTACTTTGTTAACACAATATACAATCAATCATTCGCTCAAGTCTATCGCTTCGTTCTTCTCCGGCGGCACCCCTTGCAGGATAACAGAACCACGGATCCGAACTCCACACTCGCTTCGTGCTCAATTGCACATCTCACACTTACAAACACACTCACACCTTTCCACAATTATTACGACAAATACAGGTATATAACACAATACAACACAGTTTCTAATTCCTACACAAAATTCAATCGACAAAACAACCAATCCCACAATAGAGTGCATAAAAACTTCTAACTTTCCATTAGAGGCACTAACTTTGAGAACTCTACAGCATATAGGTTCTCTTGTTTCCAAATCCAAATGTCCAACCCTGCAATAGCTTTCACTTATGTCTTACGGGCAGACGCCTAGGCTTCCAATACACGAGGATCCTCTAGCCCAACCCTGCGCAGCTTTCGCCACATCTGACAGGCAGGCTTGTACACTGGGACTCTAACCCACTTTTCCAAAACAAATGCAAAACCGATCCAAAACGAATGTGGGACTCTAACCCACTTTTACAAAACGAATGCAAAACCGATCCAAAACCAATACAAAGGAGAACTGTCTTATCAAAATCCAGGGGACGTCGCGAAGAGCCTTACGGATCGGGGATCGATGGGTATCCTCGAGAAATCCTCGGCGCCAGCTGGAACCGATCAGGTCCCCGACTCCTCTGGTCTCTCTCAGCGAGGTCCCATCTGGGTCACCAGAAACTGTCACCGAAAGCCGGGATAAAAATAACTTATAGACACCAATTTGATGCAGATAAGCAGACACTTCTTTATTGACGGCCGGATGTGTAGGGGAGTGCTCTCACCAACAAGTGCCAGGCACCAGAGTTATACATCTTATAGAACTTACTTATACATAGTCATTAAGACTTAATACATAAACATGCAACTTCCAAGAAATCATTAACATATTCTCCTCCTACTTCCGATTCTGTGCAGTAGAGGTTAGAAATGTCTAGAAATGGGTCTGGGGTGTAATGTGAGTAGGTGGTCCATGAGTCTGTGGTCGCGATCTACCCCTGCCGGAATTACCTTTTGCTTAAGGACACAGTTTTCTTGGCAGGTACCTGCAAGCTGTTACAGTTACTTCCCTCAGTTCATATTAATCCTGGACCTTGACAACTACTTGCATTCTTCTAGTCCTATACATGTATTATAAATCAGATTACAAATCACCTCATATTTTATTGCCTAGGTTCTAACCGTTCCTACTAAACAATTATGACCAATCCCTTTGGCCTTGGTACGGGGCTGTACAGGGGATTTTAGAGTAGCAGTTGGTTGCTAGATTCAAAATACAATAAAATAAATTATTTTTACTAAAATATCCTTTAATTCTATACTTATATTAAAATCAAACATAATTTCATTTCAGTTGATAATAAAATCAGTAACACCGTGACTACTTCCCTAGGGAGCCTGTTCTAGTGACTGACCACCCTCTCAGTAAAGTATATTTTCCTAATGTCCAACATGAACTCCCCTCATGCAGCTTCATTCCATTTCCTCGTGTCCTATGACCAGAGAGAGGAGATCAGCACCTGCACCTCTGCTGCCCTCCCTGAGGAAGCTGTAGGCTATGATGAGGTCACTCTCAGACTTCTCCAGGCTGAACAAATCAAGTGACCTCAGCTGGTCCTTGTTAAGTCTTGTCCTCGAGGCCTTTCATGATCTTGGTCACCCTCCTCTGGACACACACCCAGTTTTATGTCGTTATACTGAGGAGCCCAAAACTGCACACAGTACTTGAGGTGGGGCCATACAAGTGCAGTGCATAGTGGGACAGCCATCTTCCCTGACTGGACAGCTATGCTGAGCTTGCTCTCTGTAAGGCTTCTCCATCCTTGAGGAAGTCCATAGCTCCTCCTAGTTTAATCCATCAGCAAACATATTTAATGTACATTCAAGTCCTGCATCCAGATCATTTATAAAAACATTAAAAAACACTGGCCTCCTGTGGAATTGACTGGCCACCAGGCTGATGTCACCCCATTCAGCCAACTGCTCACCCAATGGACTTGTCTAGCTGTGTACTGGACATTCTTATAGAAGGATACTGTCAGAGACTGTATCGAAAGCTTTGCTAAAACAAAACAAAAAACAACCCACAAATCTCATTTACTGGTTTCCCTTGGTCAACTAGATGGGTGACCTTGTCGTAAAAGGAAATTAAGTTGGTTAAGCAGGACTTTACACTCATGAACCCATGATGGCTATGACTAATGACCATGTTGTCTCTCAAGTGTTCTTCAGTATCTTCCAGAATAACCTTCTTCATAATTTTACCAGGCTCTGCAGTCAGAGTGGACTAAGGTCTTTCTTCTTACCCTTCTTGAAAATTGGATCTTCCTTCTTACCCTCCTTGACAATTGGGACATTTGTCAGCCTCCAGTTGACTGGGACCTCACCAGATTCCCAAGATCGTCGAAAAATAATGGAGAGGGGTCCTGTGACAGCAACAGCCAGCTTTTTCAGTACACTGAGATGAATCCCATTGGGTCCCATAGATTTATGTACATCGAGGTGGAGCAGCAAGCCTCAAACAAGTTAAGTTCAGCTGGGAGTTTATCATTCCCGTAGTCGTGGTCTTACAACATGGGGCTCAAAGTCCCGGGGCCCATCAATGATATTAAAGACAGAGGTGAAAAAGGCATTAAATGTCTCCACTTTGTCTACAACCCTATTTGTGAGGTAACTGACCTCATCAAGCAATGGATCAATGTTATCTCTGATCTTCCTTTTGCTGTTAACATATTGTAAGAAGTTCTTTCTGTTGTGCTTCACAGTTCTGGCCAGCTTGAACTCTAATCAACCTTTGGCAATGCAAATTTTCTCTCTACAGTGGCAAACAGCATCACTATAGTCCTCTCATTTTGCCTGGCCTTCCTTCCACACTTTACATTTCTGCCTAAATCCTAGAAGATCCCTGCCCAGCCCAGCTGGCCTTCCACCCCAGTTGTTTGGCTTTCAGCACTTTGGAACTGCCTGCCCCTGTGCTCGCTCTTAAGAGATAGCAAATTTACAGCTCAAGCAGAGTAAAACAGACTTTTTCTAGAAAAATTCTGTTGCAATCTAGGACAACAGAAATAGTAAGGAGCAGGGCTCAGAGTGTTATGGAGAAGCCTACTGACGTCTGCACTTCAGCTGAGTGAGGAGTCATATTTTCCATATGCTGAGGGACCAAGAGCTAATAAACAAGCCATTTTTATACACAGTATTTCAGTAAGAGAGACTTCACAAACATTCTCTAGAAAGCTCCTGACAACCAATGCAAATAAACACCTACTAAGAGGCTGGAAAGTTATAAACCATTTAAACACTTTATCACGTTATACAAAGTCATGGACAGAAAGCCACATGAGGGCTGGGAGCTGGATCCTGAACCCTGTCCTGAGCTGACCTTTCTACTTAGAAATGATGGACATGAGGATGGTTTGTCTTGCAGGCAAGTAGTGTTCCACAGTGTTTACACAATAAAAGTATTCTTTAAAACCTTTAATAACTAACATATCCTTATTGTACAGGTCTCATACTGTCTCCTTTTCAAGGAGGAGAAAAAAAAGTACTTAAAAAACAACTTTTAAGATGTATGTTTTAATATCTACCTGCAGACTAGTACTTCTTGTCCTCCTCTTTACAGAAGTGAAAACTCACAGATAAATATGTCATATATAAGTAACAGGCTACTATAAAAATTCCATACTATAATTCACTGCTTTTCCTGGACACAGGCCATTTCATTTGCACCTGCTAATAAATCTAGGTTGTTTTAAAACAGTCCACAGCAGACAAGAGCGCATAAGCTAGCCAACTGCACCACTTAGCTTCACTCAGAATCCTACGTTTTATGACACCAGTGTTTATATTCCTTCAAGGTGAATATTTCTTCCAGTTATCACCCCTATGCATCTGCTGTCTTACCACTGATATCACAATTTAACAGCTTTGACATGCTCAGAGATCAAGAAATCTCACCCAAAAACAATGTAGTATTGGTGCTCAAAGATGTGTAATGGAGCTCTTACTTACCCTTCCATCCTACCTTACGCAGACTGACCATCCAGCCCATGGATACTTCCTGTAACTCTTGTGTCCACAATTACCAAAGCCTGACAGCATCTGCTGTTGGTTTGATTCATTACTGAGTGGAGTGCTATTGATTAAAGCAAACCTCAGTACATATGAGCTCATCCACTTACTGATTCCGTGTCTGGGAACCTGAAGGCACCGTTGGCCACATTTCTAGCTATTTTTCTTTTCTAGGAGTGTCAAAACAGGGTGTCTGTGATCTCTGACTTCAATCAAAATTGTCCCCGACTTTTAAATGAAAATTGGTACATTCCCATGAAGTTTCAATTCTGAGAAAAGAATACTTCGGCAGTTCTTGACTTGAGTACTGGGAAATGAAATACCAGACTCTGTAAACCTCCCTTGGGTAAATGCACCATGGCACAGTTTTTAATTACTTTCTGACCTCACCCAGCTTCAATACTCTAAAGAGGAATGAAAGCAGAGCAAAGTAGCTAAACTTTACTTCAACATCAGACTCAATCATCATAGAATCATAAAACGGTCTGGGTTGGAAGGGACCTTAAAGATCATCTAGTACCAGAACCCCTTCCACAGGCAGGGACACCTTCCACTAGACCAGGTTGCTCAAAGCCCCGTCCAACCTGGCCTTCAACACTTCCCAGGAAGGGACAGACACAACTTCTCCAGGCAACCTGTTCCAGTGTCTCACCACCCTCACAGGAAAGTTTCTTCCTTGTATTTAATCTAAATCTACCCTCTTTCAGCTTAAAGCTATTACCCTTCATCCTATCAGTACACTCCCTGATAAAGAGTCCCTCCCCATATTTCCTGTAAGCCCCCTTGAAGTACTGGAAGAGCAATATAAATATGGCTACTGTAGCCCTCTAATGTCCAAGCTGGGCTATGGTCCTTTGTAACATATTTACACTGTGCCTCTGAAGACAGAAGACCCAGAGAAATTCATACATGAAATCTACACCACATATACATTACTTCAATCACTTCCAATTCAACCAGTGTAGGTAACCAGGAAAATCAGCTAGAGCATCCATTCATGAGTCTCTTTGAAGCTTCACAGACTGTTTGCAAGGTGTTCTTCATTTCTCTTTTTTTTCCTCTTCTCATTTCTCTTCCCTCCTAGATTGGTACTTCTTATCAAGTCCCTAGGACTGTCCTAGAATAAAAGGTGTATCATTGTTTGTGTAAAAGTTTTGGATAGGGCACAGTAATTCTCTTACAGTGATGACACTTCACTTAATATGGTTTTAGAGCATATTAAAACTTAGCAGTGGCTAAGCTGCTGAAAGACACTGAAATACTACCCTTACCAAGTTGCAAGATAGATTTCTTCTTTTTGTATTTGTTTAAGTGCAGTTAGTAATGCATGAATACAAAACGAGTTCCTTAATCTGAACACAGCCATGAAAACAATCAAAAAAGAAAGATCTGTGCTCTTATTTTGACAGGACACACTATAAGCTAAAAGTCACAGCAAGCTTGTCAGCCCACAGAGAGTTGGTACCATTTCTGCACAGCTTGCTTTTAAAAAAGATTATCAAGATATTTTACAAGAGCAGAAGATAGTAAATCTATCTTACATGTGTCACACAATTTCACTTTCACTTTCTGCCAGCATCAAGAACATCCTCATAAAGGTGCAATTTTGGCAATTGTGTGTTGTTCCTTAATCTTATTTGAGTGTTGCTAGGCTTCACCAGATACTCCTTATAGATAAAATAAAGTGGTACATTACTTAAGGGCCTCGGGCTACAACCTTTGCTCATATATCAACAGTACCAAATGCAATATGCCCACTCACATAAGCAATGTTACAACATCAGGCTGCGAATCTCAGAGCTGTGCATCATACAACATAAGGCAAAAAATAATAATTTCACAACCACATGGAATGGAATTAGCTTTAAAACTCCTTCTGGCCTTGACACAAATAAAAACAGTCTCTTTTCTGGATTGCCTGATTCAATTATGTGCCATGTTTTTTAGTATTTTTAGGACTCCAACTTTTTAATCTCTAACATGATGCAAGGTATTCTCCCAGTCTACTTTCCTGAGAACTGATTTGTCTTTAAACCTAGACATACTTTTATTTTAGGCAACACCTTTCAACATCAGACAAAAGAATTCTAACAACAAATAAAGCCTTTAATTCAGAGCAGCATCAACTACTTTCTGCACTGGCATTGCTGTTAGAAGATGCCACAGAGACAGCAGCAAGACAGCAGCTATGATGGCTGGAAACAACGTAGCATAATCCACAGGAAAGAAAACTGCAGCTAAGTGTGAATAGAAAGATGTAGAGCAACAGGAGACAAAGTGCTAGTATTATTCAGATAGTAAAAGCCATGACTGAATACATCTAGAAAGTGGCTGGTCTGGAACAGTGACTTCAGCTCCATATGAGGAAAAAAAGAACAGAGGAAAAAAAAAAAAAAAAGGAAAAAAAATTGAGTAGCTGCAAAATTTAATTCACTTTAAAGACAAAGCACCTAGGGGTAACTATGAACTAGTCCAACCATAACCCAGAGAAACTGGCCTGCCAGATATGAGCTATGATTTAATTTTGACAACAGCCAGTATCAGGCATTTAAAATGGAAGCTGCAAAAAAAAAAATCCACAGTAAAAATTTAATCTACAAGCACCAGAGAAAAGGTCTTTGTAGATGTGATGGTGGAAATTATAGCAGAAATGCAAAAAAAGCAAATACTGAAAGAAATTGCTGCAACAAATAAGCAATTTTAGGATACAAAATATTTAACAAACTATCTTTAGTTCTTAGAGCAGGAACTAAATTCTGTCTGTGGCAAAACAGCTTGTCACTTTAGCTTATTTCCAGAAGTATGTTCCTGAGAGGGCAGCACACCTCAGCATTGTCTCACATGAGCCACCGGCAAAGCCCTTACTTACTGTCCTGAGGAACACGACTGTAGTTGTCCTGAATCAGCACTGCTTACATAAGCTTTCCTTGTGTATGAACAAACTTTGCAAACCTGTGGCTGTCATCCATAACACTATTTCTATTCCCTTTTTCCTCGCTCTAGTATTTATGGACAACTGCCTAACTTGCAAGAACTTCATTTACACTAAGGCAGAGTAAATCAGTTCCTGGCTGACAACCTCCAAACTGGGATTTTTACTGTTGCACAGAAGATTGTGATGGGCCATTTGTGCCATTTGTCATCATAGATACAAGAACTCTCTGAATTGCATTCTGTTGCTGCCCTAGTATTTTTCAGATAGATTGACCTCCTTGTCCTATATCATGCTTTAGTTTTTACTTCAGGTATAATCACATTAGGCAGGTTGGGTGTCTCCAAGTATCCCAGTACAGAGCTGCAGCACTGGAGTTCCTCCACAGACTTATGATACTGCTGGTATCATCAAACATGTGGCCACAAAGCTAACTCTCTCTTTGGGGATCAGGGTGATACTGAGAGCAGAGTGAAAAGAAAGAATGTCAGTACACAGGGTCAGGAAACTGGAATGCACCTAATGGCTCAAAACAGCCCTTTTTCAAAACTTGCAAAGTTGTAGTTTTACAGACATAACATGAAACCAGAGCAGAGGATTCTGTGGAAAGAAATATCAGAAAACTCATTGCTGCACAGTAAAATAACTATAAAGACATTTTTTGCATGGATTTAACTCAAGTAATGTCTGGCCATAAAGACACCGTTATTTTCACTGGATGAAACCTAACAAAATTTGTGTAGATGGGAATGCAGAAAAAAAAGGAGTTTACCTGAGAAAGTAAGGTAACTTTCCTCTGAGTTTCAAGAGTGGAATATTTTATTGTAGGCATTCTGCCACACTCAAAAATAATTTATGCTGATTTATTTAAAGTTACAATTCAGAAATGTGTATTACTATAATATTAACAAGAAACAGTTGTTCATTTCAGATTAAAAAGGGAATGACAGCACGTCCTTTTTATTTAGAAATATTTCTGCAAATGACTGTGCACAGCAAGACACGATTACTATGCATCACACTGCTCAGTATTTCTTTATTAAAAATCACCTCTTCTAGTAATTTAGTTCACTTATGAAAACACTTAAATCTACTATAGATACAAAACATACTATATGATGCTCCTTGCAGATTCTGGCACAGACAAGTTGCAGATTACTGTCTATGGGAAAAAGCATTTACCTTCGGTTTTACAGACCATCTCTTATTGTTGCTGAGTGACAGAAGACCAAAGGATGAGCAGGAACAACTACCTGACTCTGTCTCACAGAGGTTGTCTCAGTAATCACTACGAAGCACTGATACACTCTGTCACTTATCATACAACTAGAGAGATCAGAGGTAAGCTTTTTTTTTTTTAATCATCATTTAAAAACCAGTGTAATTATCTCCTTACAGATGAACTTCTGATGCTTCAGTAGCTTCAAGAAAAGTCCCCTGGATCTGTTCTCTAAACACTACTCATCTCTGATATGGTCTGTGCCAAATTCAGATGCTAACAGCAACCGTGAATGCCATGAACTTAACATGCAACTTCATGAGAGGAGAGAAAGCAGAAAATACAAACAGGAAAGGAAGACAGAGTACAATTGAACAACAGATTTTCATCTTATTAGAACCAAAAAGAGCACATTAAGTAACCGCCTATACTGTCAACATTGATTTAATCCTGCTTTTATCAGCATTCAAACCATATAAACAAAGATGTGAAATAAGCAAAATAATGTGTACCTTATTTTTAAATATTTGCTAAAATGAAACCAACTGTATGAAGTCTAACTGCCATGAAAACACTGACATATCATGGAAGAGGAGGAAAGTAATTTCATGTGTACTTAAAACCATCTCAATTCATAATTAGCTTCTGCAGACTCCTCTTCTTCACACACACTTGGGAGCATTTTTAACTACCTGGACATGAGGTATGAATGGGCACAGCAGAAACTTTACCTTTTGTAAGAGCTGGGCCCACGTGGGACAGGGTGCTGTGCCTGTAAGGGCAGGGTCTATTGACTTTAAATGGGCACTGAGTGGATCAGGACCCTTTTTGATCAGTGGGCACCAGTGGACCACATGGGACAATGTCCACATAGGTCTTCCTCTGCCACAGAAACTACTTCTAAAGCGGGATTGATAATCAGCCTAGTGATGTTCAATTTCAAATCTATGGGACTGCTCCAGGGAATAGCCAAGGGCCTTCAGTCATCTCAAGGTACTTCTCTGAATACAGGCTAAGGCTGTCAACACTTCCGGCTGGAAGCTGTAGTTGGATCCTAGACCCCAAAATGAGTCTCCAGGCTTTCCAGTCTGAAACTCAGATAGTGTCCCCCTGACACATAACATATTTACAAGCCAGGTTAAATAATCCACAGTAACAGATTTGTGATAGCACCCACTTAGTGTGGCTAGGTGTGTGCTTATGAAATAGCATGTAGAGTCACCTGTCATACCTCCAATAGCATCATACTCTGTTTTAACAACTGGTCAGATTATAAATCTTCAGAAAGGGAAGACTTTGACACAGCGTCTGAATCTGAATCAGATGAAATATCATTCATGTCTTCTGGGTCTCTGTATATAAAAGAAATTCCCTTTCCCACAGCTTCCAGACAACAGTCAAGTTTTTCCAAGACAGATACAGCTAGGTGGGGGACCATGCATTGGTCTACTTTCTCCACATTAGCTTGACAGCTTTTAACACTGGCAGGGGCTAGAGCCTTTTCCTCTACTGCAGCCTCAGTGTCCTGCTGGGTGTGGGCCAGTTCTCTTCATAAGTAGGCACCTTGGGCTTGGGTTGCTTTCAAACACTGCTCAGTATCTCTAAGGCAATGAGCTAAGAGATATAAGCAGGGTAACTCTCCCTTCATGCTTCTGTCTTTCTGACTTTCTCTAATCACAGTAGAATCTGATGTTCAGGGCAGGGCAAGGTCCCAAATAATCAACTAAGGCACACGGTACAGGGTAAGGACTGGTCATGATGCAGTGTACCATATCCCACTTATGACACCAGAAGCTTAAGGAAGACCTGCCAAGTTACAGGTTCAGGGTATGGTAACAGACACCAGACCAACAGCTTCAGGGATAAACAGTTTGTCTCTAAATAACAGTACTAGAAAAAGTACATATTAGTACAATTATCTGGGTCATACAACAGCAAGTCAGGTAATACTGAGCTACTCCTAACATCTGGGCATGCAAGAACTTAGGTGACCATGGCTGTTGGGCAGGCAGCAGGGCAAGTGAACTGGACCAGCCAATGACCTTGGGGAATGCAAATTCCTTGGCTGGACCATCCTTTTTATCACAGATCTACAGAAGCACTATTTGGTCTTGTTAACCAAACACTACACCCCAACTCCACTGCCTCTCTGTGACAGCTCTGTCCTTGGTGTGCATGGGGCCCAGGAACCCTGTACAAGGCAATACTGCCACACACTGCTTTGTGGACATGGGCCTGGAAGTATCGTATAAGACAATATGAGCCTTACAGCTCCATTATATGCACCATTTCCAAAAATACTGTATGAGGCAATACTAGCCTTACAAGGTGTCATGGTCCACTCGGTGGACCCGTGATGGTTCGTTTACTACGATCTCAAAAGTGCAAAATTAAGGTGACCAACACCAAAGCGGATAGCAGTAATAAAACAGTGAAACATTATTGTGTTGCCCGTGAAGCAGCACATGATAGAGACGGGTGAAAGAAAGGAGAAAAGTAAAGTAAAGTTTTAGAGAGAGGGGAGAGAAAGGTTATAGCTACCACTGCTGATCTCATGACGTCCTAATGGTCCTGGCTCCAAGCTGATGCTGCGTCATCGATCATCATGGTCCTTGGTGGGGAAGCTTCCAATTTTTATTGTGCAGAGGTCATCCTTTTATGCTCAGTAACACACCTTGCTCCACCTCTGCCTTGGGGGTCTCCGCCCTTCTCAAGCGAGGCCATCGCAAATGCGCAGGGAGGGGCGTCCGAGGCGTGGTCAGTCTTGGAGGCGGGCAGCCTTCCACCAGGAGGTGTGTTTTGGTATTATAATGAAGCAGAGTTCGTCTAAGGTTCATGACTTCTTCATCAATGTTACGGCAACAGTTGCGATCCATCTTTTTTGACAGTGGCTCTGCAATTATCTCTAACAGCTCTGGCTGGGCCCATGTACTGAACAATAGCCCAGCACTCTTGGTACTGCACGGCTCAGGCACTGCAGAACAGCCCAGCACTGCCTGCACCGCATGGGTCAGTGCTCAGGAGAACAGCCCAGCACTCGCTGTGCCACACAGTTCTGCATTCAGGACCCTTGGCACCACATTCCCCTCCAGGGATCGGCAAGCCAAGCAGGCCTTTGTCAGGTGCCTCACTGTCCATGTCCCTGATGACAATGTTGAGACAATGCTCATCTTCTGACTGACTCTTACACAAGGACACATTTAGTCTTGCAAAGGCAAAACCAACTGTTTATGTATGGAAGTCACTACACAGAATGCAAGAATGAATACACTAGGTATTCTGAACTGCGTGAATATTCTTAGTAAACTTTGTAAACAGAAGTACAGGCTCAGAAGCAGAAAAAGCTCACGCTTTAAACTATGTATGACCACAAACATAGTTCTGAGAGTGAGCAGACTGAATTTATACCAGCATTATAGTATGTTAACCAGCATTATAGTATGTTAACAACTAAGGAGAAGCCAAATAAAACAAAATAATAATAGTAGAGAAGAAGAAAGAAACTGAAAGAAGAGGTATAGAAACAAAGCATAAAGACTACATTGAAAGATAAAGAAAGTTATACTGGTAATTTTTTTATTGTTTTGGGGTTTTTTTTAAAATCTGCTAATGCCCAAGTTAGTGAACTATTAAGAGTACAATTTGGCATCAGGCCTCTGAAAGACTGTTTTCAGCTTGCCAAAGTTTGAGTACCTTTAAAAGGTGAAACATAACTGAAACCAGAATTACCACTAGACCAAGACACTCTCAAAAGTATCAATCCTCCTTTCACTTATGTATTTTAAATTAAAATTTTCATTCTCCAGCTGCCCTGTTGTTTATACAAATACATACTCCTCTCTTGCATAGTGCATATAGAAGTTCAACAAATACTTATGGAATCTTCCTATATAACTGGAGACATCTATTCTCAATTTATTTATTTTACACAAACTACAAGATTGATTAATTAATATTACACTGGTTTCTCTTATGTATTTTACTGTACTGAGAAAGCTTTAAATGTAAATTGTATATTTAAACTGACTGCTATGCTATTTTAAACCCACAAAAAATTTGTATGTGGTCAATCATTTCAAACTTAGCTTTGAAGTTAATCGTGGTTTTAAATATCAAATGCACACTACTGTAAAAAAAAATATTTCATTCAAAACCAGGCTGGTGAATAATGTTATGGCATTTGTTAAGACAAGGAAATACTTAAACATAAATAACTCCCTCTTTTTTCCACTGCTAGCTGCACAGCATGGCTAACAACTTCAGGAACTTCTTGCACTGATTTCTTCCTCCTCTTTACACTGTAGAGACACTGCTGATTTATGTGGTTATAGCTCATCTTTTCACAACCACAGCTAAAAAAAAAAAAATAAATCAAAAGGAAGGTAATATTTACTATTAAGTGTACCAGTTCTTTCACAAACTACAAAGGAAAGACAGTACTGTAATGATACATTGCATATAGATAGCTTTTCCTCTATCATAAAAACAGCAAATAATGCATGAAATAACTACCTCTCACATTACTTGACATGCTCAATCAGTTTAGTTTTTTCCTGCCAAAGGAATATGGTCCCAAAGCTGTAGCAACTTCTCTCCAACTTGTGGTTCCAGCTCCTAGAAATTAGCAGGAAATGAGAGAAGTTACTTGCACTGCTACTACTGAACATAATAAAACTGTAACAGAATTGTTAGATGAAGTTACTGGTGATTGCTTTTAGTCATTCCTTCTGTTATTGACACACACACTAGAACTCTCCACACAGGAAGAGTTCTTAATAGTTTCTGGGGGAGGGGGGGTTCATCCACAGTAAGACACCAGTTCTTAAGAACAGAATACTGAGTGAACACACCACCACCACTGTGAAGGTTTGAACTGAGGCGGCAGCCAGACACCACGTGGCCAGCCCTTCACCTCCCCCTCCCCCCTCTGATAAGGGAGGGACAAAAGAAGAGAATTCATGGGTTGAATAACAAGAAAGAATTTACTAAATATAACAAGAGAACAACAGTAAAAATAGTAAGTTCAAAAAGAAAACAGGTAAAAATGCAACAGTGGCTTACCAAGCACGGTGACTGCCCCCCACAGCAACAAAACGGCCTGATGAGCAGATGGCGCATGTGCAAGCAAGAGAGCATAAGAGCAAAAGCCACACCCCCACCTGTGCATAGCATCACAAGGTATGAAATGCTCCAATGAAAATTAACTCCATCCTAGTAGAAACTAGGACAGTCTCCACCCCTTATTCCAAACCACTGACGTTATGCTCAGGTTTCCAAATACATCTTAAGGAATCACCACCCCCTCTTTTTTTTCAGGTCTCACAGATATCATTCCCTTAGTCTATGGTCCATCCTTCCAAAATGTTTGCTGAGTTCATTTGGTCCATAACTTCGGGTTCCATCTGTTATGACAGTCTATAAGGCTGAGGAATGAAGCGGAGTTGGCTCAGTCAGTGGAGCAGGAGGCTTTGAATGTGGCACAGGGATGTTGCAAGGCACTAAAGGCAATAACAAGGTTATCTGACAGTCCAGTTCATTGGCTATTTTCACCTAAAATCAAATCTCCTTGAGGCACATATCAGACCTCTCCATCCTTCTGCATCACCCACCAACTACACCCAGGTCCCCGGGCAAAAGTAATCCCACACATTGGTTTACCTTTACCCAACGCAGGAGTAACCCAGACGGCCTTCCCAACACATTCCTAATGCGCACTATGGGTGCTTTATCCCCATCCACAGTATGTAGGAGGTTTGACTGAGCAGGGCCGGCTGGCTTGGCAGATCCTCTGGTACTGACTAACCAGGTGGCTTTTGCTGGATGCACGTCACAAGTGTTTGAAAGTTCCAGCACCCATTGCTCTCAGTGTAGTTTTCAGCAACCCATAGTATCACTCAATTTTCGCAGAGGCTGGTGCATGATAGGGAACGTGATATATCCACTCAGTGCCAAGTTCTTTGGCCCAGGCGTCTTTGAGGTTGTTTCAGAAATGTGTCCCATTGTCTGATTCAATCCTTCCTGGCGTGCCATGCTGCCATAAGACTTTCTCCTCAAGACCTAAAATGGTGTTCTGGGCAGTGGCATGGGGCACAGCATGAGTTTCCAAGCAACCAGTGGCTGCTTCCACAGTTGTAAGTAACACCACATAGTGTTTGCCTTGCTGAGTTTGTGGGAGCGTGATATAATCAATCTGCCAGGCCTCCCCGTATTTATACTCTGACCATTGTCCTCCATTCCAAATGGGCTTTAACCATTTGGTTTGCTTGATCGTAGCACATGTCTCACATTCATGGATTACCTGTGCAATAAAAATCCATGGTTAAGCCCACCCCTCTGTCACAAGCCCATCTATCTGTTGCATCTCTTCCCTGATGGCTGGGGGAACCATGGGCCCAGGAAGCCATAAACTGTTCACCCTTATGTTGCCAGTCCAGATCTACTTGTGACACCTTAATCTTGGAAGCCTTTTCTGCCTGTTGGTTGTTCTGATGGTCTTCAGTGGCCCAGCTCTTCAGTACATGAGCATCTACATAACATACTTTCACAACCAGATTCTCTACCAGAGAAGCAGCATCTTGCCATAATTCAGCAGCCCAGATGGGTTTGCCTCTGCACTGCCAGTTGCTCCGTTTCCACTGCTGTAACCACCCCCACAGCGCATTTGCCACCATCCATGAGTCAGTACAGAGGTAGAGCACCGGCCACTTTTCTCGCTCAGTGATATCTAAGGCCAGCTGGACAGCTTCCACCTCTGTAAACTGACTTGATTCACCTTCTCCTTCAGCAGCTTCAGAAACTCATTGTGTGGATCTCCACACAGCTGCCTTCCACCTTTGATGTTTCCCCAATGCAACAGGACCCACTGGTAAGAGGGCATATCGCTTCTCATTATCCAGTAGTATATTATATGGTGGGGGCTCTTCAATACACGCTACCTCTTCCTCTGGCACCATTACAATATCTTTGCCTTCTGGCTGATTTGTGATCACTTCCAGTATTCCCGGATGGCTAGGGATCCCTATTCAAGCCCGTTGTGTGATTAATGCTACTCATTTATTCCATGTGGCATTAGTTTCATAGTGTGTAGAGGAGACACTCCCTTTGAACATCCAGCCCAGCACTGGCAGTCGGGGAGCCAGGAGGAGCTGTTCTTCAGTCCCAAACACCTCTAAGGCAGCTCAAACACCTTTATATGCTGCCAGTATCTCCTTTTCAGTCAGTGTAGTGGTCTTCTGATCCTCTGTATCCCTGATTCCAAAACCCCAGGGGTCAATCCCAAGTCTCCCCTGGTGCTCTCTGCCAGAGATTCCAGGTAGGGCCATTCTTCCCGGCTGCAGTGTAGAGCACATATTTAATATCTTGTCCTGTCCAAACTGGCCTGAGGGCGACTGCATGAACTATTTTCTGCTTAATTTGTTCAAAAGCCTGTCACTGCTCCAGGCCCCACACAAAATCATTGTTTTTCTGGGTCACCTGATAGAGAGAACTGACAATCTGACTGTAATTTGTAATGTGCGGTCTCCAGAAACCCACAACACCCAAGAAAGCTTGTGTTGCCTTTCTCTTAGTTAGTGGAGACATAGCCGATATTTTATTAATCACCTCCACTAGAATCTGACAACATCCATCTGGCCATATTATTGCAAAAACCTGGATCTCCTGTGCAGGTCCCTTGACCTTACCACACTTTATGGCAAAACCAGGTCTCAGAAGGATTTGGGTTATTTTCTCCCCTTTCTCAAAAACTTCTTCTGCTGTATTACCCCATATAATGATGCCATCAATGTACTGTAAGGGTTCCAGGGCTTCACCCTGTTCCACTGCAGCATGGATCAGTCCATGGCAAATGGTGGGGCTGTGTTTCCACCCCTGGAGCAGTCAATTCCAGGTGTGTTGGACACCCCTCCAGGTAAAAGCAAACTGTGGCCTGCATTCTGCTGCCAGAGAGGATGGAGAAAAATGCATTGGCAATATCAGTCAAGGCGTACCACTTGGCTGCCTTCAACTCTAGCTCATACCAAAGTTCCAACATGTCTGGCACAGCAGCATTCAGCGGTGGACGGGACTTCATTCAGGACACGATAGTCCAGTGTCAGTCTCCACTCTCCACTAGACTCTTGCACTGGCCATATGGGGCTGTTAAAGGGGAGTACGTCCTACTCATGACTCCTTGGCTCTCTAGCTGACAAATCAGTTTATGGATAGGGATTACAGAGTCTCGATTGGTGTGATATTGCTCTTGGTGCACGGCAGCTGGCACCTGTTGTTCTTCAACCCTCATCAATCCCACCACAGAAGGATCCTCTGAGAGACCAGGCAACACAGAGAGCTGTTTAATTCCTTCTGTTTCCAAGGCAACTATACCAAAAGCCCAACAATACCCTTTGGGGTCCTTAAAATACCCTCTTCTGAGACAATCTGTGCCAAGAATACATGGAGTGTCTGGGCCAGTCACAATGGGGTGTTTTTCCCACTCTTTTCCACTTAGGGTCACCTCGGCCTCCAATACAGTCAGCTGTTGAGACCCCTCCATCACTCCTGAAATACAAATGCGTTCTAAAATCTGATGGCATTAGGGTGAATTGTGTATCAGTGTCCACTAAAGCCTTATAAGGCTGGGGGTCAGATGTTCCAGGCCATCGAATCCACACAAACCAGTAAACTCAGTTGTCCCTGTCCTCGGCCTGGCTGGAGGCAGAACCCCTCTAATGTTGGTCATAATACCTGCTAATGACAAATGGGTTAGTGGGGTGTGCACCTGTTTCAGCCTCATCTTGATTACTGGAAATCAGAGCAGCATTTCTCCTGAAAGGACTATGTTCTGTACTTATTCTTCCTTCCAGCTCACATACCTGCTCTTCTAGGAGGTAGGTAGGTTTTCCATCCCTTTTCTTCATGTCTTCTCCATAATCACGCAGGCCACAGCTTCCCTGTGAGGTGTACCAGTTCTCTCAAGTAGAGAAACAATTGCTCCTAATAGCTGAGATTCTGGTCCATGCAGGTGGGAAGTAGAATATGTTCTCCCTAAATTGCTTGAATTCTTGAGATAATTGTTTCACAGCCACAATGATGAGGGAAGATGCACTTTCTTCATATTGTCATAGTCGGTGAACCAGTTCATTCACTGTTGGTCCCTCTTGATCTGGCCACTCCATTACTGCTAATGCACTGGCATATGATGAGGGTGTGCTCCATACAAAAGTCCTCTGCATGGGCTGGGTGCATCAGACTTCATCTGGATCTGTGGGTAGCTGTGCATTATCTGGGTCACAGTAAACTACCTCCCGCACAGCTGGCTCCCTCAAGTATCGAATGCCTCTCTCCACAGCGATCCCCTTACTTGGTCGACATGTCAAGTCATCCTTGAAGGGATACTTCTCCCTCACACTTGACAGAAGTCACTTCCAGAGACTGAGATTTTGTGTCTCCTTTCCAATGGCTTTGTCAATGCCCCTTTCCTTAGACAGGGATCCCAGGTGTCTTGCCTCCCTGCCCTCTAGTTCCATGCCACTGGCCCCGCTATCCCAGCAACGCAGCAGCCAGATAACGAGTTGCTCAGCTGGCTGGTGGCTGAAATCTTTTCTTATGTCTCACAACTCACTCAAGGACAAGCATTGGGTGACTATCACCGCCTCTGCCTCCTCCTCCTGTTCTTGTGATGGGCCTTGTTCATCATCACCCTGTACACTGCAAGGGGATTTTCTTGTGTATTTCTTCTTCTGTATGGGAGCAATTGACACTACCATGGGTTGGTTCTCTAGTTCAGCTGCAGCACCCGTCCTTGGGCTTGTAGTGGCTGCAGTTTCTGTTATGTGGTTAACCTTAAATAGTAGCATAACCTTAAACAAAATCTGAACCACATTCAGGAACACACTAGCTCCTAACAGCATGGTAACCATGTTTAGATCAACATTCCACAGATATTTCAACTCCCCAAACTTCTCAAACACAACTGTAAATCGCCCAAGGACCAAGGACCGCATGTTATCATAGATGAGCATCACATTGTTAGCCTACCTCTCACGGAAGGTGAGCAACAGCATAGGAAACACATATAGCATATGAGGTAAAAAGATCTTAATGAGCCAAACAATCCACATTTTACCTGGTTTTTTGTTATCTCAGACAAAAAGTAAAGCCTTCGTGCCCCACATTGGGTGCCAAAAACTGTGGATGTTTGAACTCATGCGGCAGCCAGACAACAAGTGGCCGGCCCTTCACCTCCCCCTCCCCCTTCTGGTAAGATAGGGGAGGGGCAAAAGAAGAGAATTCATGGGTTGAGTAAAAAGAAATAATTTACTAAATATAACAAGAAAATAACAGTAACAATAGTGAGTTCAAAAAGAAACAGGTAAAATGCAACAGTAGTTTACCGAGCGCAGCGACCGCCCCCCACAGCAACAGCAACAAAACCGACCGCTGACTAGCAGCAGCAAGCAATGAGAGCCACACCCCCATCTGGGCATGACATCACAAGGTATGAAATACTCCAATGAAAATTAACTCCATCCTGGTCAAAACCACAACAACCATATACAAGACCATATGCACCATATACTTTGTTCCTTCCACAAGTTGCTTACTTAGTAACTGAAGATCATTATTCTCTACATCTTTTAAAAGTTTAATTCCATCAAGAACGGTGGAGAATGTGGAAAGTCACATCACAGGTAACACGGTGGCTCTTGGTGGAATCACAGTAATATAAACCAGTTGGTTTTGAGATTGCTAAGATTCTTTAGGTCTTTAGAGACACTTGTAACAGATGCACTGTTAACATCACATGCTATGTTCCTTTCCCCATTTTTACAGTATGTCCCCTTACTTATTCTTAAAACTGGAGAGCTTTTGGGGAAGTAGTGAGAAGATAATACAAAAAGATTAGCTCTAGAATCTCATGTCAAGGAGATATTTTGAGAGGGGACTGGGGAGAATGCAGAAACTGCCACGGAAAGCTGTTGTGCCAATTCTCTTCTAACTTTTTGTAGTCGCATTTAGCTTTAACAGACTGGAGAACTGTCATAAGCTTTATTCAGCCTCAAATCCCAAGATTTTCTTCAGTCTTTACAGTAAACTCAAAGCTATAATTATGAACAGTTATTTAGGTGTGAATGACTATCTTGGGGCACAAATCTGAACCAAACAGGGAACAAGTCTCCAGAACCGAAATTACAAATGTCAAAAAGCTTTTCTTTTCTGAAACATCCAGCTTTAATTCTTTTTTTTTTTTTTAAACACACATTAAGCAAGAAACTGCTTTGATTTTATCAAAAAGCGTCCAATACTTAAATAGTTATGTATTAGCAGAATGTACAATGTGCACCTATGAACTGTGATTCAGACTAACAGATATGTAAGTTGATAGAAATGTCAAGGATGAACAAGTTAATAAACAATACACAGTACTAACAAGTAAAGAGGACTTTAAAATAGAATAACATTACCTGGCTATCTCTGCTTATTTGTACTTTCTTATTGTCATTCCAAGGGTTGAGCAAATGGTGTGTAAACTGAAAAGGAATGCTTTCTTTTCGGATCCACTCCACCTTAAATACACCTCCCAAACCAGCAGACCCCCAGTCTTGACTTTTCTCATGCCCTATCTCTGAAGCCATTCTAGCAAAACCCTGGAGCAAAAATTGAAATATAAAAGGAAAGACATAATTAGAGCATACCTGCTTACATTGGAATTAAATGACGGGATTTCATATGAAACTTTCAAAATAGTTTCAAAGAGATTCACACACTCTCCCTCATAAAGCTGAATCTTTTAAAATGTTTACAAAGAAAGTTAAAAGAATATCATTTGTTTTTTCATTTCAGATATACTTTCTAGAGAGTCTGATAACAGAGAACATCTTTTAATCTCTTACAATTACCATTAAAAGTTTTTTAAGCTTTGTAACAGAGGTTGAAAAGGCTGTGTAAAAACATTTGAAGCATAAGGAATCAAGATAAATGTTCCACTAAATAACAGTCCATTAGCTATTCCTTGCTAGTTGTAGGTATTTTTTTGCAGAAATCCATTCCTTCCTTCCCATCTTCCCTCTAAATCAAGAAATTTCCACATAGAATTAAGAGAGAGTAGCTATTCTTCAAATTAAAAAGGTAAAGTTGCTTTTATTTCTTTCTTCAACACAGTGGGAAGAAATTCCAACAATACAACTACTCAGGAAGAAAATGGAAGAAAACCCAAATCCAAGATTTTTTCTAACTCATTTAAGGACACCCCTATTTGCCCACACACCAAACAAAACAAAGAAACACACACACACACAACTTATCATCTATTCAGGCAAATTTCTTCCAGTTATCGTTTAGGAGTCCAAGAGATGCAGTGACCTACATAAGTTGCCTGCACACACCACTGTCGTAAGCCACAGTCCTAGATAGCTCAAGCCAGACTTAAATGGAAAATAATAAAAGGAACAGAGGAAAAATAAAGGTGCAAAGTAAAGAGACACTTGGTACAAGAGAATATTAATAGGAATGTTAACCTCATATTCTGATGAATGTCCAGTGCATTGTCAAAACTGTAACAGCAAGGCAATGTCAACCACCTACACTCCCAACTTTAGTATGTCTACCCCTCCCAGCTTTCTCAGCTAAGAGCACCAATAAAACAGCCCATTTTCAGTATCAACTAGCACACTGAAAATTACTTTCCAGTACTAAATCTGCATTTGCCAAATCAGTATATCTATATCTCACCATAATCCTTCAGCAGAATCACCAAGACAGATGTATTTAGGCTAGTTCATTAGATTTTCAATTTAGCTGACTTTAACAGTTTAGCTGTCAAGTCTTTAACTTTAAATTGGCTACAACTTTGCCAATACATTGTTGACAAATAATTTGCTAAACATGAAGTCAAGACACAGCTCTGGAAAAATCACAGCCATGACCTTCCAGCTTCTTAAGTTTAGAAACTACGTTTCAGGCAAGACAGATTTTATTAAAATTTGTAATGAAGTCATCTATGAGTTTCCTAGTTTTAGAAAGCTGTGACTTGATTATAACTGCTTGTTCATTTACAGTATTTATTTTGGCATGCAGAGAAAAGAGTAGCCATCCCTGCCTTGTTCAGATTTGTTTTGCTTGCTCATTTTGTTGTTGTTTTAGAGGATACAGGGTATTTAAAGGATGTAGGGTACAAACATTATTCTGACTCAAGATGTTTGGAGGCAATTCAGTCTTAGCCTTTGAGTGACAAACTCCGCTAGCTAAAAGAGCATATTTCAGAGTAGAATGAAGTACCCTTTCCTCAGCGACCAGATACTCTACTTATTAGAAGGGGAGAAATCATAAGCAAAACCCTCCATACTACACAGTCATTTGCTGCACTCTCCTAAATCATCAAAAAAGCTAATATTTAGTATTAACTAAGGACTCACCTGAAAGTGTCCAGACCCTTGAACAGAAAATATTAAGTAAACCATGCTGCTCTCCCAAAAGGCTCTATTTAGTTTTCGTTCATTACTTGGTATAGTAGACCATATACCCTTCTGTTGAGAAATATCAATGTTTTGCACGTTGCTACTTTTCATTATAAAGTACCGAACTGGCATATCTGGTCTTGGTGAAGGAGATTTTGAACCCTGGAAAAATTAAATTAAATTAAGCTACAGTAAAATAGATCAGGCTTTAGTTCTAGAGTTTTACACACATGAAGACAGAAATCACTTGTGTTCCTACCTTCCTCTCCCAGATTCTACAAGAAACACAACAATCTATCAGCTGGCATGGTCTGATTTGGTTTTAAAATGTATTTCACATTTATTAAGCTTTTAAAGGTTTCTAAAATAGTAATCCATTCATGAGGGGCAGTAAGGAAGTATAGCAGAACAGGCCTGAATAGTGTAGTGATTAATTACAATTCTCTGAAGTCTGACATGCCTTCACATGACACAAACTGAATTATTCTAGACTGTAGCCTGAAACACACTACTCACATTTCCACATTCAGGAAACTATGTTTTTTCCATTTTATATTAGCTGAATTTAAAAACTGAAATACTAAGAGGAATCATTAAATCATCCAATGAGTCCCTGTGCCTAGAGGAACAATAGGTCTTCCTCTCAGTGGTCTGTTTAGTATTACTGCAGTTTACTATTCAAGTACATAGGCAAAATTATGCCAATAACCTCACTAAAAATGTGTGCTTTGTTAAAGTAACTGTCATAAAAAAGGAAGCAGTCATAATAAAGTAGATAACACAAAACCTAAAGAGAATCAGTATCAATGTATGCAATTACAGAGAAAGACAGAAACCAGAGAATTCAGAAGTGCATGTACTGTATACTAATTTAGAAAAAATGTTAATACAATTTCACTGGTTATTATATCAGGTTAAAAAAAATCCCATTTTTTGTTAGCATTACTCAGCAGTCTGAAAAGAATAATATTTAAACTAGCATAACAAGGATAATTAAGTCTAGATTTTTAAGTTCCAGAAAGAAATAAGTATTACACAGCTGTTAAAAATCAAAATGTAATTTAGGGCCTTAATTTATTGATATAATACCTGATAGTTGCTGAAAGGTATCAGGAAATTTATTTCTGAAATTCTACTAATTTTGAAGAGTGGAATAATTTGTTAATTAGAACTCTACCTTTCCAGATATTGGAGAAGAAGGACTAGCACAGGGACTACTGCTATCTGTAGACTTCATGGATGATTGATCTGACCTGTCATCTGTAGTTCGTTTGGAATGAAAAATTTTTTTTTCTTTTTGCTTCTTTGGCTGGTGAAGTGCAGGAGGCATAGATTTCTTTAAAACTCTAAAAAGTAAAGGTACATACAGGACATACCACAAGTTTCATAAGCAGTCACAGAACAATTTATATCCACATATCAGCCTATTGCATGAATATAGGTATTACACTAACTCCAAAACATATTAACTAAAAACATACTGATCAAGCACTGTTTTTTAATGCTAGGGTTAAATCTCTTCTGGTACCTCTTTCCAGAGATCACCATTTGTGGACAATAATCCTGACTGCTCCCTCAAACAGCAGGCACACATACAAAGTTATTTCTCAATGAAATCACAAATACAATGCAGCATAGGACAGTATAAATTATTTCAACTGTATTTTTGTTTCTTCCTTTTTATTACTAGCAGAATTCAAGTGATGCTTCTATTGCTCAATAAATTACAACCTAGAGTCTAGAGGATCTCAAAAGCTTACTTTTCAGCATTAGAGGAATCAGAGACTTCAGTTTCTGCTGAGCTTTTTCTAGTGTTGGTTAACCTCCACGTAGATGCTAATGAAAGTTCTTCAGAAGTCATAGGTCTTGGTCTCTGACCAATTCCTGAAGGCTGCTGCAAACCTGCAGACTGTTCTTCACTACTTAGAACAGCTATAATTGCTCTTAGAATTGCTTCATCAACTTGAGACCATGGCTTTGAAGGAGCTTGCATACGACGCAGAAGTAAGCTATGCCACTTCTGTCTGAGTTGAAGCACCAAACCAGCAGCCTGTAATAAATTGCAATTCAATTAAAGACTAATAAAGATTACATCAGACAGGTAAGGGTACCCTGCATCTTTCCTATCAAGCAGCATCTGGCATTCTAAAATGAACACAGTCCAAACTAGAAGGCAAGACTAAAGTGCTGTGGAAGGGGAAAAAAACTGACATTTAAAATAAGCTGTTAAGTTATCTTTTCTCAGGTGCAAGATCATTTCTGAAACGTTTTATTTCATTTAGCCCTGCACAAAACTTAGAATTATACTGTAAATTCACAGGATTTTTTCACTTTAAAATTTTATCTTAAAAAAAAACCCAACAACACCTCTTCATGCTTTATGCCCTTCCTCACAATTCATATTCATGCACATTTATACCTGAGAAAAAAGTTACAAGTGACAAATTTTTCTAACAGACTTCTGCTCAAAGGAGATGACCAAATTTAGAAGACTATAGTCTAATTCCCACATTATCAGAAATGTATACATTTAAAGGAAAAAAAAAAAACACCAAACACACTTTTGAACACCTCTGGAAGAGGCAGTATCATCAGATCTGGTAAGTCCAAGTGTTTTATACCCTATAAACTACTCTACCTCCTACCACAGTCATAGCTTCTCAATGACCTGAAGCCTTCTACCTTCAAACATTTGGTTTTTGGTTTGGGATTTTTTCTGCCCCCCCTCCCCTCTTCCTAAAATCTGACAGCAGCTTTCTTTCAGTGACTCCAAATTCAAGTGCTTCATTTTGATCCAACTTTAGTCATCCTCTCAGAGAAGGAAATATACATGTCATTGCAACTGTTCACTCAACACCTGCTCAGATTTTAGCTAACCCTTATCTCATGCTAAGGCTTGCTATCTGCTGGCAGCAGTGCCATTAGGTCAAAGCAAAAGCACCATGTAGTCAGGACAGGTGGTCAGAAAGAGCTGAAGGGCCATTATGCAGCCACTATCACCTGCAGCTTGCTGTGTCCTGCAGCCATTACCTTTTGTCTGGTAGTTTCATCAGAATCTGCTCATTTACAGGAATGGACCAAACCTCCAAGTTGGAATGTATAAAACAGCAGCTTACTCAAAAAGCTTTTGAAGCAGATGCAACAGTAGCTGGACTGCTGAGGCTTTCCTGCTTCCCAGCATGATACAGGGGACACCCACACCATGACAGAGGAAGAAGGATGAGCACTCTCACCATCTGTGCGGTAACTAATTTTTTTTTTTTTTTTTTTTTTTGTGAACTGAGACTTACGGGTTATAAATTATGAAATCTTACGACTTAAAAAAGTAAGTGAATGCATGCTATATAGTCTGGGCAAAAGGGGATTGAGGCCCTGTTTCTTTGTTGTATTTCTTAACGAGCTCATGAAATTAAGGTTAAATCACAAATTACACTATCCTATAAATCTGAGAGACCCAAATGGACGATGACAGCCATTTTTACAGAAAATTCTTGGTTACCCAGATGTTTCAGAAATCTTTTTAGGAAGATATGACATATATATGCTTCTACAAGAAACAAGCATTGAAGTGATACACTACTTACTTCAGGATCCAGTCTGAGATGGAGCCATTCATCAAGCTTCAGTAGTGCCAAATTAGCAGTTGTTTTGTCCTCCATCTCACTATCACTGGTATCATTAGATAATCCATCCCCTGAATTAAAATGAAAAGGTGCATCAATATTTCTAAATTATTTCCACATACATACAAAAAAACTGAACACTACTGTATTATCAGCAATAAACCCATTCTCCTTCTAAATTTTATTTTAAAATGTAAATATTTATAAAACTACTTTTTATTTTCTGCAAATACACCTCAGGGAAAAGTCTTTGCTTCATTAGCAGAACTCAAGTATCCAGAGCTGCTGAAGGCCCTGCTATATAAACACCTGTATTGATGTGATCTAACTCAAGTACCTTCATTAATATCAACAAGCCATTTTTGAACTTATTCCTGAAGCTCTTTGCAAAAACCACACATTGCTCTATGCTTTATTTCCTAGTAAAACAGCAAATTTACTTCCTAGTAAAACAGCAGATTTAAAGACTCTAAGAAAAAAAATTACATATGGCTATAAAGTAGGATTCTTTTTTTTAAAAAAAAAAACCCTACCATTCAATCTGCATAAACACTATTTTAAGGTAATAGTCTAAGAGCAAAACAGGAAAGCTTCAAAAATAAGTTGGACTCTTAACTTTGATTTAAACTTACATTTCTAGAGAACTGGCAGCAGGATAGGTTATTTTTACTTCTATCCCTACAGAACTCCATTTAAATAAAAAAAGGAAGTTTCTACATATTCTTTAACACTTCTAGTTAATAGTATAGCTAATTGTCATTAGAAGTTTTCAGTACAAAGTAATCTTTAAAATGCATGTTTCAGTTGGAAGCAATATGACTATTTGCCATATTGATAGCTTCTAAATTATTATTCAGTTTGAATAATCTGGTTGAAAGTATCACATAAACTAGTCTGTAGAAAAAACATACCTGCTACACTTTTCAGCATTAGTATTGTTGTTAGACATTTTGTTTGCATTTTTTGCTTCACTACAAACTATACTGTCATTTCTGAGACTTCAGAATTATATAGGTTTAACTTACAGATACAAATCTTTATAAGTATTCACAAAACTGAGACATTTATTTCAGAGCCTATGAACTATTCTTAGCCAATATACATATTAAATATTCTTGAAAAATAAGCTTTCCATATCACATACTCATATATACTAATAGAAACATTCCAAATCCAAAACCCACTATACCTCGAAAGGATGAAGGTTCCCGCAAAGCATTACTTGGTAATCTAGCTGGTCCACAGAAGAGTGACACAGTGACAGGTGTTACAACAGAACAGCATCTGATATTTGCTATCCTGTGAGCTCTTGTCATTTCATCATATATAAGCCAGTTTGTAGGGAGTGCTTGAACGGCTGCAGCATGCCCATTTGCTGGGGGAATCTGTGCAAGAGCAAATAAGACTAGGCTATTTTTCCCTCTATTTGTAATTAAAATAAATTTTAATGTATTTCTTATTTTATGCATGTAGAATACATAAATATTTATATATATACACAAACTTAAACACACAGATAAAAAAGTGAGAGAGAATTCAAGGGGACTCACAAATTATCCTGCCACCTTGAAATAATATTTTGCTTTGAAAAAGGATCAAAAAAAAAAAAATCTGTTTCAGAGTATAACTTCTTCCTGGTGTTATGAGAAGGGACTGTTAATCTTTAAAACAGTTTTATTTTTTACCATTTTGTCTCATTCAATCGAGAGGACTAACTGAAATGTTTTGATAAAATAATATGGGAAAAATAAATCAATTTCAATTCTTTAATTTATCAACTGCCAGGAAAATTTTTTTCTAAAAATGTAGTATTTAATGCACATGCTGCCTCTAAAGTACTGAGAACTATGAAGAGACATTTGTAAAACATCTGATAAAGTGTATAGTGCTCTTTTTTGTGAACTATAAATTTAAAATGATTTTACCTTTTTATACTGAGGTTGACTAAGAACAGAGGTAGGATGAAATCGCACTTTCTTCTCCTTTGATCCAGTCAAAATCAGGCCTTCTCTGTCTACATACACTAGATTGGGGTACATCCCAGCCAGTAAGGCAGCTTTAACTACAGCCCAGTTTTCAGAGTTAATATTAACATCTCTAATATCAGTTCCTCCTCTGGCTCTAACAAAACCTGAAGAAAGAAGCGGACAAAATGTGTTATATTTGCTTGTATTTCATATATACTTCTTTGCTTCTCAGAAATATTTTGAAAAAAAGAAATAAACTGCAAATTTTTTGCATTTTTTCACCACTACTAGCGTTAACAGCACCAAGAAGACACCATTATATTGAAATCCTTCCTGATAAGAGGTTTCACACTAACAAATGATAGAACTACTTTTTACAACACAAAGACATTTCCTATGGAAATAATTTATTAGAACATACAAATCTCAAGAAATGTATCTCACAGTGAAATCCAGTGACATGTCAAACAATCAGGGCACTTTCAGTTAGCTGCTCCCCAACCACACTTCCTCCAGCTTCTGCACCATGCCCAGCACAAATGTGTACTGGTCTGTTTCATATTAAGGAACCAAATTTATACCAGTGAGCTACTCATTACAATTGGTATACACTTGTACTAAGTATATACTTGACTCCAAAACGATGTTAAAATTTTTTCCAAGCTATTCACCTGAGGCTCTAAGCTGGCCAAGCAACTGTGTTCGCATTCCTACAATGATTTCCATTGTGGCTTGAGACAGGAAGTTCTTTTCACAGAAGATTCTCTCCCAGCCATCACTACGTGCCTTTTGCCATGCCTATAAAGAATATTTGTTTACACTTATCTGTGAATTTGATTTTTTGCACTTTTTTAAAAAAGAACATTTACATTAATAAAACAAAGGCAAAAACCTTTCTGAATGAACCAAAATGTATCAAACCAGATTTTTTTTCTGGTTAAGTACTAAATTATTTATACCCATTCCCTAAATTAACATAATGATCATTATGTTATTATAAGATCACTTAGTTATTATAAAGATTATGTTAAGATCATTATTTTAAGTTATCGGTGTGGCAGAATATAAAGTGGCACCTTGTTGAAACATTCAGAATTTAACCAGGTTTGGAAGAATAATCAAAATATCTGACAAAAAGTCCTCCCTCACAGATTTATGAGTCCAATATACCAGAAAGTCAACTGGCAAAAATAAAGATTCTTCTCTAAGGACTTTAATAGAGTCTATCGTTCTACACCCAACTTGACTGGTACATCATTTACTTTGATATATGATCTACTGTGATTAGTACTTTTTCTGAACATGAAATAATACCTGGAAAGCCCTGAGAAGTGCCATATGGTCACTAAACGTTCCTGCAGTAAAACGTTTTCTACACAGCATGGCTGCACGCTTTTGAGAGGCTAGTGTAGGTAGGACAAAAGGGTCTCGATATGCAAGAGTGCAAGCAATAGTAAGAATAGGATCCAGGCACTTCAAAACGACAGCACACAACACCATTTTACCAAGGTGGGGCTCTACTGGTAATTCAGTGAGATGATAACCAAGTTCAGTGAGATCTTCCCAAGGATCCATAGCATCTATTGTCTGTTTAAAAAAAAAAACAAAAAAAGAGAGGAGGGAAGGGGGAAGTGGATAAAATTAATTTACAATAAAAGCAGAAATGATGTGAATACTGGACATTAACTAGACTTGTTCCTATATACTAAGAAAGCAAGTCAAACTCTTTTAACAAATCAAGAAAAGATTTTTAAGCACTCTCTCTACATAACATGGAAAAAATACATACACACACAAAATGAAAAATAGACAACACCAACAACCGTAAAGCATCCTGAAGTAAGTGAACAGTCTCAGTATAAACAAAACTCAGTAAGATACGTTGCCACACCGCAATTATAGAATGAAACACAATTCCCGTCTAAATCTAATCCTTTGCTGACCTTAAGCATTTGCACAGCATTTCTCACAATTAAAGCTGGTGGAGGATCAGGAGCTTTCATAAGAAAGTCAACAATTGAACAGTTACTTGGAGCCAGAAGTTTTGTGTGTAAACAAAGCTCCTGCAAGTTAAAAAGTAAAAAAGGATTGTTAAGATTGGGGGGAAGAAAAAAGCAAACAGTTTTTTGGAGTTAAAAGCATGGTTTGATGATAATACATTTTTTAAAAGTTATAATTTCTAACGTGCACCTGAAGTGGCATTCTTAGAAGTTCTGGAGTCTGATATTCCAACATACTCTGAAATCGGAGCCTGCTGAAGAGACGAAAGCACACTCCAGGCTGACAGCGCCCAGCCCTTGAAAATAAAATATGGGAAGTTGTTGAAAATTAGAAATCACACGGCGCGATATCGCGCCGCATCACGCGGCGCGCACGCGGCGCGATATCGCGCCGCGTCACGTGGCGCGATATGATATGATATAATATACAAAGAAACATAGAATGGAAATGTAGAAGTAGGTCTAAGAAAAAGATAATTTGTTAAGTGTAAGTCCCACACATGAGTTAAGAGTGTTCCAGCACATGGATTATTTTTGATAGAATGGAAATTTGTTCTTTTAATTTTACACCAACACTGAAAGTGTTTGAGAAGGAAAAATAAGACCTATCTTGTGATGTGGGATTTTTGCTAACCTAAAATCAATCCAAATCTCAACTGTCCTTTGATGTAAGAAATGTAAGTTATAAACTTCATTTCTTCCTCTCCACATCCCTCAAACAGTTGGAAGTTACTCTGGGAGTAAAAGGCAGAATGAAGACCAAAAAACTTGTGAGTGATGGGACAGAGACAGCAAATGCTCAGATTCACGCTCAAATTCCTACAAGTTAATGCCAATATTGTATCACCAAACACAGGTTTTTGTTGCTACATATTCTCTTAACCCTCACCCAGTGTTGGGAAGAATAGGATAAAAATCTGTTAAGTCATTAATAGTTTGGAGAATGTTAATAAGGAATCACTGCTCAATGTCTCTTCTAATATAGGGATGAAGGGGCATCAATTAAAAACTAGCAATAGACAGCCCTTTACCCACAAGTAAGTTGCAGAACACCTTACTGGACACTGGCTGCTGGTGCTACATGGAAGAGAGAAAGAACAAGTTCATGGAGGGTAACAACCTAGACCTAATGTAAGCTTTGGGAAACTTCCAACTGTCACTTTTCTGCAACTTAGGAAATTACTCTAAGGAATATGCTGACCCTTACTCTTCTGCAGAGCATTAGCACTGGCCACTGTCCAATACAATACTGAACTAGGCTAGTAACATGACCCACTGTATCTGCTATTACATTATGCACTTTATCCTCAACATACAGGATGGTGGATAACTGCAAATAAAATTCAGTATAAAGCATTTTATTACCTGCCTCTTCTCTGTATAGCACTGGCTTTTGAAATCCACACCATTTTTAGCATTGTAACACAACTCAGTGCATCAAAAGACTTCTACAAAAGCAAAGTAAGGAACATAAAATCAAGATTGAATAGAGTACATGAAATAAAAGTTACTAATGATTTACATCACCAACAATTAAATCATCATCAATTAAATAATAAGCACCAGCAACTTCTGGCACAAAGGCATGTTTTAAGGTACTTAGTTTTTAACATGAAGTTATGCTATCTCCTTTGCAGTATCTTTGTGCTACACAGTTTTCTAAATTAAGTTTTATAATTTAGGTAATTATAAGTCAATAAAAGGCATGGATTATATTTTGTGGTATCACAAGCCAAGCAAAAAAATGTTATTATATTGAATAAAGTTTTCCCCTTTGTCCCACCTGGAAATTATGTCCATATTTTCTTATATTTGATGCAAAATTACCAAAAAAAAATGTATTACCATGTATTGCCAGGAAAACTTCAGAAGTTTGGTGTGAAAATTTTTGTAAAAATTTTCTAACTCATATACCAGGTCTTAAACTGCCTCATTATGTCGTCTTACTTTTCTTGAGCAAGTAATTATGGAATGGGTATTCAACACATCAGAAACAATGCTTAAAAACTTAATAGATTAGACTTGGGCTAGATACAATAGTAAGACAAAGGAAACTTGCGGTGTTCTGTAAGTCTCAGGAAGATAGCAGTCTATACTGATGAATTTGTTTTAAAAATCAAATAGGAATACTAAATTTTAAAAATAACAAAAATCTATCAATATATCACCATGCAATAGCTTTTCCAGGGTTTTTAAACAGTTAGCTATGTAAGTATTTGTCATAAAATGGATGTTGAAACTTCTCAGTGAGTTTTGTTGATTGACATGCATTAGCTCTCAGCCTACTGTAAAAAAAATAGTTCTCCAAAATTTATGTATTATAAAATAACACTAAGAATTTTACTTCCCAAAGAAAATTTAAGCCAATCATACCTCTTTCATTTTGCCCGAGTCAATAACAAATACAACATCATTGACCGTTATGCTGGTTTCTGCAATATTGGTAGAAAGAATCTGCAATAAAAAAAAAACCCTATAGTAACTGTAAAAGCAAAGGCAAAATAAGTCAATACAACATCTGACAAAGTCCTCTGATACTTGCTATTTTGCGGACGCCAGAAGGTGGACTTTTAAGTACCTTCTTCTGATCCAAAGTCTGCATATTTGAATGAAGCATGAAAACCTGGTATCTAATGCAAGACAAAGAGTACATTTTAAGGATCTTCAAAAGAAATAATAAAAAAATCAAGACAACTATAGAAACTAGAGGTTTTACCTGTGAGCATTATCAGCAAATCTCTTGTCATCCAAAAGAATACGGTCTCTCAGGCTAACTATCTCATCATATCCAGGAAGAAATATTAAAACTGCTCCTTAAAAAGAAGATGGTTTCCAGAGTTAAACAGAAAATTCACTTCAAAGACATGTCAGTACTGCATATACTAGCACTTAGAAGGTTTTACCTGCTTGGTATTACTGCAAAGACAGCACACTTCATCAGAAGCTGAATCAACGCTAATTTATTTGGAGTCTGTGTATATACCTACCACCATCATAACTACAACAGATGTTATAAAGTAAGTGCATAATCAGATCCAGATCCACTTTTTCATCATCAAAACTGTGATGATAGGCTTTCAACAGTTCTCTGTCCTCTGCACTAAGGTCACTGCCACTTGTTTGGACCAGGGAACTTTCATCCAGATTTCCTAATTCCACTGAAGCACTACAATATACAAACACACAGGCCAAAGTCAAGACTGTTTGCTTCAGGTTTGCATTCAGCCATCAACTCTAATTTAGGTCAAGACCAACACGACTACTTGTCTCAAATTTAAATTTTAAAGTGTAGCAGAAGAGCACCTCCACAATACTATTATTGTTCACTGACTTAAGTGTTAACTCAGCAAAGCATGTGATTTCAATTTTTAGCATTATTATATTTCATTGAAACACAACCTTAAGCAAATCTGACAGAACTCTAAGTATATAGACACTACTTGTTCATCTGTTAAAGGAAAAATATTTAAAAGAAACATTTTCCAAAAACTTCCCTATCATAACAGTTAAGCAGGTACTACACTAACAGAAACTACACTAAGAGAAATTATAATAGTATACATCTCTAAAAAATTATAACTAAAGTATCATAACTAGAGGGTAAATCAAAAAACAGTGCTTGAATCGCCTAGTGTATGTGATACTCATATAAAGCCTCTTTAATATGGCTATCATGTAGCAACAATATATAGATAAAAAACACAACAGACTTGCTTCCAAAATAAGCATCGGAAATTAAAATGGTACATGGTAGGGCATCAGCATCTCCTCTGCATATTTATTCAAGATACTGTAATCATTTCCTGACTAGATACATAATCATGATAGGAATGTCCATATCAAGATGATAAACGCTAATAATATAAAAGCAGTCATTCACCACTAGAACTATATTTATCCTAGGAGTTGTGCAAACACAATCACTATGATACTGAAGACAAACTTTTTTTAAAGTAACTGTTTCCAAAATATTCCTATTCTCAAATAAATCTTGCTATTTAATCCAGATTTTAAAGCATAAAAAGCTAAAATCTCTTCTGATTAAAAGGTAACAGAACAATTTTTCCTTCATCATGTTATACAACACTTTCTGCAAAGTATTAGAGCTTACCTGTAGGACTCCAAGAGGTCAACAACCTCTGTCTGTCCAAAGCGCTTAGCCCAGTCCAAAGCCATCCTAAAAGAGTTGCATAAAAATCTTTATAAATTTCTCACTTCAAAAGATACACATGAATAGCACATTATGTGAAGAGACAACTGACACTGTATTTTTCTATCAGTTTCTGCATTACTGCTTATTAAGTGCTGGTTTTACTGGATCTGCAACTTTGCATTCTGAAGTGCATAAACAGCTATGATTTTTAGATAACTGCAATTCTTCACCAAGAAAGAATCCCTGGTTTACACTTAAGTACAGGCAAATAGGCAGAAGGGAATGATGAGGAAATTTGTTTCAAAAAACAAACATCAACATGCAGAGATAAGCCATGTTTTTTTGCAATACCCTTTACTCCTTTGAATCATCATCGGAAGTCACAACCCAGATGTTTTTTCTGCAAAATGTGTGAAAACACTGGGCTTTATGATGTCTTATAGAAGTTGCCCTCCTCACAATGCAGTTCACTCTGTTTTCCTTTTGAACTGCATTTCTTCCCAAGTTTTACAAGTGGTAGTACCAATTATCAGACCCCTAGAATCCTAAGTCTTATTTTTCCATATTATAATTATTTACTATAGCTCCCTGTTTATATGAAGACACAATTCATTACCATAAAAACCTGAATTTTTACAGATTCACGAATATTTTTACATGATACAACATATTTAGATATAACATAGCAAAGATCTTTGCACTTGTAATATACTATTTTTAAATCTAATATAGGTTACTCTCTTAGAGTAAGAGCTGCCAAACATTTTGGGTCTAATTCAATCAATCCAGTGAGAAAAATTCCAATTTTCCTTCTAAATAGTGTGTTACATCAAATTCACTGAAACCAAGAGTATATAACCCATAGTCAATACTGTTTCATTAAGAATTCTATTTAGAAATTACAGAAACCAATGTGATAAGCACAAGTTAGAAACTGTTTAAGTTTCAAAACCTATTAGTGCTTACAATAATCTGGTAAATTAACAAATAAGTTTAGATGTTACAGAAATTTCTCTCTCATATGTATACTGCTAACTTTCAGTTCATCTGTTTGTTTTTACCAGCCATTGGATGATTTGCAGTGGATATTTGCTCCCATACTGATCAGTTGTTCTACTTGACTCAGAAAGCCTCTCCCTGAAGCAATCATTAGTGCAGTTGCGCTGGTTTCACTGTGCCTATAATCAACTGATAAGTACAAAACAAAAAAAAATTAAGCAAATCCAATAAAAATGTTATTTTTTCATCTAAATGTATTACAAATTTAACTTTCAAAACCCAGCACAAAGAGAATTTGTTTCTTCACTTCATCCCACTAGTCAATTCATGTGAATTTAAGGAGTTTAGAAATGTATTCTCATATCTGTCAACACTTCAAAACAAGTACAACAATAACAAACTACAAGCTAATTAATTCTGCTAACCCTATTCAATTTTCAACTGGCATCAGAATCCAAAAGTAACAACATCTGAAACTGGAGATAGTGTAGCCACAGAAATTCAAGTCATTTTATGGTTGGTTTTTCTTAGGTAATAAGATGAGAAACTTACCACTGACATTCTCAGTTAAAATGAGATGGAACACCTGAGCAAAGGAATCCGTATCTTTATTCAACCAGATGTCAGACAGACAAGAATCCATTTCTTTTATTAGCCATGGCTCAAGGCAATTTGCATCTTTTTCAGTCTGAAGAGAAAAAACAGTACTGAAAGATCAATCTCTTCAAAGAGTTGCCCTTATTCTCATATATTAGACTCAAAGAATTGGAATTTTTCCAAACAACCAGAAATACAGCATTCAGATACCTGTTAAATCATTTATTGCATCATATGCAAGTATTTTAAACAGCAGTCCATCTGATCTAAACAAAAGTTATATATATAACCATCATAATTTAAAAGTACACTTTTATCTAGAGCAGTTCATGCTCATAAAAAAAGCCATGTTTTGAAATACGTTAATATCCTTCTAGAAACTCTACAGGAGTAATATAATCAGAAAATAGCTTTTAAATGGATAGCAATAATTCGACACAGATTTAAACATCTCTTCCAACAAAAGGAAAAACTTACCAGTTGATTAAATACTGTGTCACCACCATCATCCAATAGATTATACTCTTCAGCACTTGGAACAGATCTCTGTTTCTGAGATTCCGGTTTGCTATTATTTGCTTGAGCAGAACACCACTCAGTAAGAGTGCTTTGCTGTTTTTCTTCTAGAATGCATAAAGCATTTCCAAAAAAAAGTTCTTTAGTCATCTTAATTATACATTCTTTTCAATTACAAAAAATAGTTATCTCAAGTCACGAAGTTTTACCTATTCAAGCTCTTTTATTTAATCTAGAACACTGTTACCAGTCCAATATAAATTCCATGATTAAGGATACCATTGCAAACATCTACTATAAGAACAAGGCAAAAAAATACTATTTGGGTGCTTAAACCCCTAAGTCTCCTGTATTCCAATTTAGTGCATTCAAATAAGTTCCTAAGTAAATATTTAATAAACAATTCTCAGTCCAGTTCTTTCTCCAGAAGTGAAACACCAAAAAGAAGTGATATAGTGCCTGCAAGTAACAAATAATTTTTGCATACAAGTAGAAGAAACCAGTGCCTTAACTGAACCTTTTTATCCACACTGATCAGAGCTGATACTCTCGTTTCAGCTGAAATAAAGCTTGGAGTTTTTTCCCTTCCTAGTAGCTAGAATAGTTCTGTGTTTTAGATTCACTATGGGATTTGATATGAGAAAAATGTTGATAATGTACTGATATTTTTAATTGTTGCTAAGAAATCAAGGACTTTTCAACTTCTCATGTCCTGCTAATACACAGGTACACAAGAAACTGGGAGGGAGCAGAGTCAAAACAATGGACCCAAACTGGTCAATGGAATATTCTGTATCTTCTAACATCATGCTCAGTACATAGATGAGGACTGGTTGGGAAGCTCACTCTGGCTTCCAGGATTGTGGTTTTAGGATTCTCTCTTCCCTGAGGTAACTAGCCAGGAGTGGACTGGCCATCAGGAAGTGGGTGGTAAGCAATCACATTGTGCATTAGTCATTTGTATTTTCTACTATTACTATCAGCATTATTATAATAATTTTATTTTACTTCCATTATTAATTTGTTTTTATTTCAACCTATGAGTCCCCTTACTCTTACCCCTCCAGCTCTCTGCCCCATTCCCCAGGGGTGGGAGAGGGTGAGCAAGCACCTTTGTGGTGTTTACACTGTGATAAATGTATAGTTAGGATTATATGTTATATCTTTGGGTTTTGCCTTTTTTCTTTTTTCAATACATACTAGGATAATTACTTTCAACTGCCAAGAAAACTTCTCGAATAATATATCTACTTAACTGAAAAGCAACTATATTAAGTCCAAGGGTGTTAATGCTTCAGGCCTACATATATTCAGTCCATCCACATCTGAAGAATGTTGTGAAAAGTGTTACTAATAGGAACCACTTCTGTGCAAGACATATAAAATCCTGCCCTCTTTAATAGTCACACTAATCTGTACCCAGCACATAGTGTCTTCTGCTTCTATAGTTTTCATATGGTCAAAGCCTGCAATTATATGCAACTCTAATCATCTGAAAAAATATAACATTTATCAACTGAAAGCAAACTGAATGCAACCATTATATATTATTTTTAAAGTTACATAATCTACTTCAATAATGTAAACACTGAGAGCTTAAAGATACTTGCTGACATCTAATCATGTCTCATTTAATATTCTGACTTTGGAATTTTAACAATCATCCTATTTAGTTATTCAATCATTAGACTTATTGCCAACCCTAACAATTAAGAATTCCACCAACCTTGCTGCTTCTCTTTCTTGTACTTCACCATCTCTTTGTTTGTATAACCAGTACTTCGTAAAATGTCCTCCAAAAACATCTCTTTAACTTCAAAAGGTCTTCCTTGTACTGAAAGTATAAATAATTCATAAAATATTAGGTATTCCTTAGCTTAATTTATAACCTTAATTTTTAAAAAGCATTTTTGTAGACACAAAAAGTGAATTAAACATTAAGTGGGTCTGATTTAAAGACTTACTACTTTCGTTGAAAAGTCTTATAGGAGTATCTATACTGGAGTTTATTTTCTTAAGATTAGTGGGCCACAAAAGAAAACAATTGGATTACCTTGGGTACCTTCCTTTTCATTATCCTTTCTATTAAGTGTTGTTGTAACAAGACATGCTCATAAGATTAACAGCTATTAATAGCAATTTTATTAAAATAAGAAAAAGAAAAAAGCCACTGTTTTTTAGGGTTACAAAAATGAATTCACTGTGTAAGACTAGCACCTGGATTACAAAATATAACAGCAATTAGTACAGCTTTAGTGCAAGATACCACAAGCAGATGGCTACCTTTGTATTAAACAACATCTTTTCTTAAGAAGTGTATGAGGAGAGGGACTTCCTTCTATTTCCTCAATTGCTTCAGCCAAACTTGGCTTTCTTTACTGAATACTTCCTGATAAAAGAAACATTCCAATGGTCTTTATCTCCTAACCATTTGGCCTGATTTCTTCTTCAGTATCACTGTTATCTAGAGCTTATTTATGGACATTAAAGGATTCTTTATCACAAGAATTAAAATCTCTCAACTTTAATTTCTGGTCCTTTAGCAGACATTTTCCACAGCTGAGCTTAAATCACCTAGGACTTTTCTACGCTCCAGAAAGAACAAGCTACAATTCACATATGTTTAGCCGCTGCCATGGAGCAAGTCTTCCAACACTGATTGCAAACTCTGTGTACTATAGGAGCTCACAAGTACAAAATGTTGGTTTCTGTGATCAGGATTTTATCAGGTATATTGTTGAAGAAGGATCAGATTTTTTTCATTACATTAACAGAGAATTATCTAAACCCTCTTCTTGTAATTCTTAAATTCCCAGAAATGGAAAAAAGAACACGTCTTTAAACTGTGATTAGCCTGTGAAGACTAGTATATGATCACAGTATGATCACTGAGGTAAACTGGAGAAAGATACTGTAATCAAAATTTCCTGAAAAACATATTGGTTTAAATGAACAAAAAGCTACAAGAGGAGTAAACTGTTAAGCCACACAATTGAAACCGAGGTTTCACCTCTCAAAAACAAAATAAAATATTGGGAAACACTGAAATCATGTGTAATTTTCATATTCCTGCCTCCAACAAGCTGCAAGCCTTATTTTAAACTGGGAACTAGAAATAAGCACTTCTATCTGTAAAGAAAAAAAAAACAAAAACACAAAACTATTTTCAGGAACATTCACTAAAATAAACTGACAGTATGCAAAGACAATTCTAAAAACAGTGATCCTACCCATGGGTAGGATCCAGTCCTGGGACTGTGAAGCTCCTTAAAAAAAGACTGACATGCAGACAGTCTACTTGATTGTTTTGAAAAGAAAGTATTTCTCTTAAAAGCTTATTTTCACAGAATCATATAGGTTGGAAAAGACCCTGAAGATCATCTGACAGTGACACCGGACAGTGTCACTGCTCTGGTGCAGCCCTCTGATTACTACTGTTTGTTAGTTATCCAGGCAGGTAATGATGAGGTGGTAAAGAGAAGTCTAAAGTCACTATAAAAGGACTTCAAAGCACTGGGGTGGCTAGTTGAAGGCTTGGTAGATCAGGTGGTGTTTTCATCAATCCCTCAAGGGGAAGAGAAAAATTAACACATGGCTCAGAGACGGGTGACACCATAGGAATTTTGGGTTCTTTGACCATGGTAAGGTTTATAAGGTACCTGGTCTGCTGGCAACAAATGGGACAGGTGGGATGCAGCTGTCCCAGAGTGGGGAAAAGGATTCAGGGGCAGGAGTTAGCAGGGCTTATTAACAGGGTTTTAAACTAGATATGAGGGGGGACAGGGAGGTAAATAGGCCTGTTAGGAATAAACTCAAGGGAAGCATGCCAAAGCTTGAAGGATGGTGGTCTGATGAGGGCTCTCCCTCTGCCATTCCATTTGAGAGAAGGGATAGATATTTAGAAACCATGAAAGCACCTGAGAAGGGTCTGGTAGGACAGGGGGCCCACACTCACAAAAAGGTGATGGATTCATTCATCTCACATGCATCTATACCATTGCACGCAGTGTAAGCAACAACCAGAGGGAGCTTGAGGCCATGATGCAACATGAGAGAACTATGACACAGTAGCTATCACAGAAACGTGGTGGGATGCGTGGTGGGATGCCTCATAAGACTGGAGTGATACAATCGATGGCTACAAGCTCTTCAGGAGGGACAGACAGGGAATGACAGTCAGTAGAGCGGACCTGTATGTTAGAGAATGCTATGACAGCTCGGAAATCAAGTACAGTGATGATAGGGTTGAGAGTGTTTGGGTTAAGGGCCAATAAAGCAGATCTTGCTGTGGGAGTCTGCTATAGACCCCCCCAACCAAAGCAGTGAGGTGGAGGAAGCTTTCTATAAACAGCTGAGAGAAATCCCACGGTCACTTGCTGTTGTTCTTGTGGGGGACTTTAACCTCCTGGGTATCTGCTGGGATCACAGCACAGCAGAGAGGGAAGAGTCCAGGAGGTTCCCGGAGTGTGTGAAGGATAACTACGTCACACAGCTGGTGAGTATGCCGACCAGGGAAGGAGCCCTCCTGGAGCTGCTTCTTGTGAACATGGAAGAGCTTGGAGGGGAGGTAAAGGTTGGAGGCTGTCTAGGGTGCAGTGATAGTGAGGTGATTGAGTTTTCAATCCTTGGAGAAAAAAAGAGAGGGGGTAGTAAAACTGCCACCTTAGACTTCCAGAGGGCAAACTTTGACCTGTTCAAAAGACTGATTGACAGAATCACTTGGGATGCTGCCCTGAAGGAAATGGGAGTCCAGGAAGGCTGGACATACTTCAAGAGAGAAGTCTGAAAGGCACAAAAGCAGGCTGTTCCCGGGTGCTGGAAAACAAGCAGGTAGGGAACGAGACTGGCCTGGCTAAATAGGGACCTTTGGCTGGATCTCAAGAACAAAAGGAGAATCTACTGCCTTTGGAAGAGGGGGCAGGTCTCTCAAGAAGACTATATAGTGAAGTTATGCAGGGAGAACATCAGGAGAGCAAAGCACAGCTAGAGGTCAACTTGGCTACCGTTGAAAAAGATAGTAAAAAATGTTTCTATAAATTTATTAACAACAAAAGAAGGATTAGGGAAAATCTCCCTCCTTTATTGGATGCAGAGGGAAACATGATAACTAAGGATGAGGAAAAGGCTGAGGTGCTCAACACCTACTTTTCCTCAGTCTGTAGCAGTGGAACTGGCTGTTCCCTGCACACCCAGCCTCATGAGCTGGGAGATGGGGAGGGGAAGCAGAATGAGGTCAGCACAGTTGAAGAGGAGGTGGTCAGAGACCTGCTACACCACCTAGATGCACACAAGTCTGTGGGACCGGATGGTTACACCCAAGGGTGCTGAGAGAGTTGGCAGATGTGCTCGCCAAGCCGCTGTCCATGATTTACCTGAAGTCATGGCTAACTGGGGAGGTCCCACCAGACTGCAGTGTGGCAAATGTGACACCCATTCAAAACAGAGGCAGAAACTACGATCCAGAAAACTACAGACCTGTCAGTCTGACCTCGGCGCGAGGGAAGGTCATGGAGCAGGTCATCTTGAGTACCATTAGAAGTCATATAATGGACAACCAGTGGATCAGGCCTAGTAAGCATGGATTTATGAAATGCAGGTCCTGCCTGATGAACCTGGTTTCCTTCTATGACAAAATCATCTGACTATTAGATGAGGGAAAAGCTGTGGATATTGTCTACCTGGATTTTCAAAAAAGCATTCAATGCTGTTCCCCATAGATTTCTCATAGAAAAACTGGCTGCCCATGGCCTGGATGAGCAAACGGTCTGCTGGGTCAAGCACTGACTAGATGGATGGTCCCAGAGAGTGGTGGTCAATGGAGCTAAATCCAGCTGGGGGCTGGTCACAAGTGGTGTTCCTCAAGGCTCGGTATTGGGACCGTTTCTGTTCAACATCTTTACTGATGATCTTAATAAGGACTTAGAGTGTATCATCAGTAAGTTCGCAGATGACACCAAGGTAAGTGGGAGTGTCGATCTGCATGAGGACAGGGAGGCTCTACAGAGAGACTTGGATAGATTGGATCCGTGGGCCAATGTCAACAGGATGAGCTTCAACAAGGCCGAGTACCAGGTCCTGCACTTGGGCCACAACAACCCCCTGCATGGCTACAGGCTTGGGCAGGTGTGGCTGGAGAGCTGTCTGGGAGAGAATGATCTGGGGGTTTGAACTGACAAGCAGCTGAACACGAGCCAGCAGTGTGCCCAGGTGGCCAAGAAAGCCAACGGCATTCTGGCTTGTGTCAGAAATAACTGTGACCAGCAGAAGTAGGGAGGTGATAGTCCCCCTGTACTCTGCACTGGTGAGGCCACACCTGGAGTATTCTGTCCAGTTTTGGGCACCTCAATACGAGAGAGATATCGGGGTGCTGGAGCGAGTGCAGAGGAGGGCAACAAAGCTGGTGAGGGGCCTGAAGAATAAATCCTATGAGGAGCGACTGAAGGAGCTGGGACTGTTTAGTTTGAGGAAGAGAAGGCTGAGGGGAGACCTCATCACTCTCCACAACTCCCTGAAAGGACATCGTAGAGAGGTTGGTGCTGGTCTCTTCTCACAGGTGTGAAGTGACAGAAGTGACAGAACAAGGGGGAATGGCTTTAAACTGCAACAGGGGAGGTTCAGACTGGACATGAGGAAAAAATTTTTCACAGCAAGAGTGGTCAGAGAGTGGAATAGGCTGCCCAGGGAGGTGGTGGAGTCACCATCCCTGGGTGTGTTTAGATGAGATGTTGGGGGATAAGGTGTAAGGGAGTACTTTGTAGAGTAGGGCTGCTGGTTGGACTCAATGATCCCAAGGGTCTTTTCCAACCTGAATGATTCTGTGAGTACAGGGCTATGATCACTTCCCTGTCCCTTCTGGCCACACTATTTCTGATACAAGCCAGAATACCACTGGCCTTCTTGGCCACCTGGGCACACTGCTGCCTGTTGTTCAGCCGGCTGTCAATCAACACCCCCAGGTCCCTCTCTGACTGGCAGCTCTCCAGCCACTCCTCCCCAAGCCTGTAGCGCTGCTGGGGGTTGTTGTGGCCCAAGGGCAGCCCCCGGCATTTAGCCTTATGGAAACTCCTCCAGTTGGCCTCAGCCCATGGCTCCAGCCTGTCCAGGTCTCTCTGCAGAGCCTCCCTACCCTCGAGCAGATCAACACTCCCACCCAACTCGGGGTCATCTGCAAACTGACTGAGGGTGCACTCGATCCCCTCGTCTAGATCATCAATAAAGATGTTAAACAGGAGTGGCCCCAAAAACGAGCCCTGGGGGACACCACTCATGACCAGCCACCAACTGGATTTAATTCCATTGACCACAGCTCTTCAAGCCTGGCCATCCATCCAGTTTTTTACCTTTACATTTCACTGGTGTGCCCATCCAAGCTGTGAGCAGTCAGTTTTGCCAAGAAAATGCTGTGGGAAATGGTGTCAAATGCCTGACTGAAGTCAAGGTAGACAACATCCACAGCCTTTCCTTCATCCAAAAAAACAAAATATGTTATACTTAAGAAATAATTGTGGAAAAAGGAAGAGCACTGCAGGATGCCAGAGGTCAGCCATGCAGAAAACCTGCAAGCCAAGGGAGAGAGAAAGAAACAAAAGCCAAAAACCATATCTCCCACAAATCTGTTTCACTCTAAACATCAGATGAACTTAAAATAACAATGGTAAGGTTTTTTTGCATTTAAATGTAATTTAACTGCAGATTACTGAGTCTGAACATAAATGAACATAAACTACCATGTCTTTTCTCAATGTTTACACAGACTAACAGCTAATAATTTCCTTTAAAATAAAGAATCATGTGATTAAAACACAAAACCCCAATTTGCCCAGGACTGTATTTCTGAAGTGACCAGGTGCAGTTGTCTGTTCAACACAGTAACCAGTAGCAATATTTGTGAGGCCAGAAGAACTAGAATCTACTGTAATGAATTAATGCATATCACACTCTTGTAGATCCTTAGTGTCTGTAACACTATGATGATCAGCATCTTAAGAACCTTTTCCTGCTTCATAAATTGAACATGCAGGGAGTGAGGACATGCCTGCACTTATGAAACTTCCTGTGATAAAAACACTTCACTCCCAAGTAGGTGCAGAAACAACCAAAATGAACAAACAAAGAATAGGCATTGCTGTAACTCTCAGTGTATTTATCGTGTTCCCTTACTCAGTACAGTTCACTACAGTTTAATAAGATCTCGAAGTCCTTGGTCAGGTATACTCAGATTTAAGAGTTGACATAAATACTTACTGTGTATTACTGGGCAACTTCGAAAATACCTAATGAAGAGGTGGGCATCTAGAGCAGCACTAGAAATAATTAGTTTTAAATTAGTCTGGTTTTGCAACACATCTCTCAGTTTTATTAACAAGAAGTCACTGAACCTATCCCTCTCATGTACTTCATCCTGTAACAAAAGGAAAAAAAAACCACAACATATATAAGCATCACAGAACCAAGATCATAATTTTTTCACAAATATGAACTTTAAGAACTAAAATATATAATTTGCTGGTACATAACAGACACATTAAAATATATAAGTCTACTTTAAGGATTTTTTTTAAAAAAAAACATCCAAAAGTCAAAAAATATTTCCAGAAGTTTTATAAAGATACCAGAGCAGACTGCACTGGTAATGCACAAACCACATATATCTAGATTTCAGAGGTTAAAGTGAACTTCTGAAACTTTTCTTATTCTTATATTTGAATCTCATTTTCACATTAATGACACAAACCACAAATCCTAGAAATCTTAATTTAAGAAATTATCACTTCATACCAATGAACATGTAACAAAATGTATGATATCACATAATCAGAAAAAGGTTAGATTGCTTAGATTCATTAAGTCATGCACAAAGGTAATCATCAGTTAAGGCCCATGTCTGATTATCCATCTTTGTTGGTGTGTTTATATTATGAACTTATGTAGCAGGGACCCAAATATAACATTTTGAGGATGAAGTCAAAAATGTAAAACTCATTCACACACTTTTTTTTTCATTTTGATAAACAGGCAGGCACCTAAAATCATTACGAGTTTTTCTGTCTTCAGCAGTGGAGAACTTAATCTTTCAGTAAACATTCTGTTTCCACTGACTTATAAAACTCCACAATAGGAATATTCACATAATGAAAAATGAACTCACATTTGCTGAAAATGAGACTACTCAACTTGAAAACATTTGGGCAAACAAATGGACTGCAAACCTGGTACTGCTCAAACAAGAACATGATACAAGAAATGTGGAAGAACGACTTTAAAACAACGGACATATTATGAGCGATCCAGACAGGGTGGCCTCACTGTAACAACAGGCTGTAGCTGTTGTGAAGAACACCTGCAAAGCCAAGGGGCTAAGAAACTGCATGCATAGCAAAAAGATAAGGAAGCCTGACTGTTGAAAACAAGATGTTTGTCCAGCAGGAGAACGGCACACGGACACCACACCGGGACCAATCATAGGGGGCAAAATGGCACGTGGACAAGTAGCTTTAGCCTATTGGCAATCAAGTATCTGCATGTGTACTTTATGGTAGTCTACAAGTTACTGAATATCCTTTAATAAATGAGCATTGCTTGATCACATTGGTTGTATGCATGCTCATCTCAACTGCACAAGAAATTCTGACACACACTGAATCATATCTATATAAACCTCCCTAAATCTCATCTGCTTTCTGACAGAGGAGGTACAGAAAAATTTAGAGCTCTGTTGTCCACAACTGCATCATGATTCCAAAATGAATTACTGGCATGAACCTAAAATAAGACACTATTACATAAAAACAAAGAAGGTACACGCTACAATAAAGACCCAGTAAGCCTTTAACGTTAATTCAAATTCTAACCAAAAAAAAAAACCTTCTTAAATGCTCAGAAAACTAATAAAGAAAACTAGGATCTCATCTTCCAATTAACAAGCAACACACACTGCTCCACATCACATGAAATAAAACAGGATTCTTACCACAATAATATGTGTCACAGTTGATAGACTGCTGTCTCCTGCCATTAGCGTGCGAAGTAGTATGCCATTAGTGCAAAATGTTAATAGTGTCTTTGGAGAAACCCTATTGAATAGTTCATAAAGATATTTCAGTTTTCTGCACCATTTAAAAACTTCTAGTTTTCCACTACTTACTGAAAATTAAAGAATTGAACAGCTGCTCACCAGAAGTGGAATTACCTTTTCCATACCAAGGAATTCATGCATGCTGTTTGTTTTTAAGCTATGCCTATCCTCAGAGAGTTCCTAAGGAATCTTAATGCTTATGCTTCAAAAATTCAGACAAGAAAACTAATTAACAAAGTGAAATTCAAATTTATATAAATAAGCAAGAGAAACTGAACCTTGAGAACCTCTCCTTGTTGTTTAATTTAATGGAAAATTCAGTGTGGATTGCTTTGGAAAAACAGAATCACAGAATCATCTAGGTTGGAAAAGACCTTGAAGACCATCTAGTCCAACCATTAACCTAACACTGACAGTTCCCAACTACACCATATCCCTCAGCGCTATGTCAACCCAACTCTTAAACAACTCCAGGGATGGGGACTCCACCACCGCCCTGGGCAGCCCATTCCAACACCTAACAACCCCTTCTGGAAAGAAATGCTGCCTAATATCCAGTCTAAACCTTCCCTGGTGCAACCTGAGGCCATTCCCTCTTGTCCTATTGCTTGTTACTTGGTTAAAGAGACTCATCTCCAGCTCTCTGCAACCTCCTCTCAGGGAGCTGTAGAGGGCAATGAGATCTCCCCTCAGCCTCCTCTTCTCCAGACTAAACACCTCCAGGTACGACCTGTGCTCCAGACCCTGCACCAGCTTCGTTGCCCTTCTCTGGACACGCTCAAGTCATTCAATGTCCTTTTTGTAGTGAGGGGCCCAAAACTGAACACAGGAATCGAGGGGCGGCCTCAGCAGTGCCGAGTACAGGGGTCAGATCCCTTCCCTGTCCCTGCTGGCCATGCTATTGCTGACACAAGCCAGGATGCCATTGGCCTTCTTGGCCCCCTGGGCACACTGCTGGCTCCTGTTCAGCCGGCTGTCAATCAACACCCCCAGGTCCCTCTCTGACTGGCAGCTCTCCAGCCACTCCTCCTCAAGCCTGTAGCGCTGCTGGGGGTTGTTGTGGCCCAAGGGCAGCCCCCGGCATCTGGCCTTATGGAAACTCCTCCAGTTGGCCTCAGCCCATGGCTCCAGCCTGTCCAGGTCTCTCTGCAGAGCCTCCCTACCCTCGAGCAGATTAACACTCCCATCCAACTTGGGGTCATCTGCAAACTGACTGAGGGTGCACTCGATCCCCTCGTCTAGATCATCAATAAAGATGTTAAACAGGAGTGGCCCCAAAAACGAGCCCTGGGGGACACCACTCGTGACCGGCCACGAACTGGATTTAACTCCGTTCACCACTGCTCTTTGGGCCCGGCCATCCAGACAGTTTTTTACCCACCAAAGCATGTGCCCCTCCAAGGTGTGAGCAGTCAGTTTCACCAGAATACTGTGGGAAATGGTGTCAAAAGCCTCACTAAAGTCAAGGTAGACAACACCCACAGCCTTTCCCTCATCCCATAAGCAGGTCACCCTGTTGTAGAAGGAGATCAGGTTTGTCAAGCAGGACCTGCCTTTCATAAACCCATGCTGACTGGGCCTGACTGTCCCCCATGTGTTGTATGATGGTACTCAGGATGAGCTACTCCATCAGCTTCCCAGGCACCAAAGTCAAGCTGACAGACCTGTAATTTCCTAGATCATCTTTCCAGCCCTTCTTCTATATGAGCATCACATTGGACAACTTCCAATCAGTCAGGACCTCCCTGGTCAGCCAGGACTGCTGGTAAATCCCACTCCTTCAGCACCCTTGGGTGTATCCCTTCCGGTCCCACACACTTGTGTATGTCCATGTGATGCAGCAGGTCACTGACTATCTCCTCCTGGAATGCAGGGTTCCAATTCTTCAGGTTCCAATTCTTCAGCATATGCCTGTATATAGTCTTTGTATTTGCCCGTATGTGGTAGGCTGACCCTGGCTGGATGCCAGGTGCCACCAAACCACTCCATCACTGTCCTTCCTCAGATGGACAGGGGAGAGAAGATACCATGAAAGGCTTGTGGGTCAAGATAAGGACAGGTGAGTAATGTTTCCCTACTCTGTATCTTTTCTGGAAGACATGAGCTGACTAGTTATCATACGCATATTTCTTTCCAAGTTTGGAATTAATCCCTCCTTTCAAAAATTCTCCTATGTATTAAATTCAAGAACACATCCAGGATGGAAATGCTCTACTATATCTATCTGTACTCTTCTCCCTTCTTCAACAGCCTTCTAGAAATCATCACTGCTGTCTAATAGTTAATAAAGCTTAAAAATTAGACTTGTGTTACACAAGACACCTCCACTGCACATTTTTTTTTTGCCAAGTTGGAAATAGTACCGTCTCTCCCTTTTGTTCTTCCTCTGAGTGAATCCGTTAATTCTTTTTAAGCAGGATTTTTTGCACTGCTTCCAGTAATTCTTCCATTTTGATACCTTTGTTGTTCTTCAACCAGTGTAATACCTTCACACATTAATCATCCACCTTATTTGCAATTCATCTTTACTAGCTCTCTTTCTCAGCTCTTGTACACATATTCAAATTCTTTAATTTGTCTTTGTTGTTCAATTTGTTTTCATTTGCTGTGTGATATTTTCATACATATAAGCAATGTAAAAAAACAACAAAAACAGGACAGGAAAGCGTAGGCTTGATCTGTAAGTTCCAAACACACCCCCAAAGAGAAATCAAGATAAAGCACCTGCAATTCACTTTTATGTAAGACAACTTACCACATGTAACTGCAAAATGCAGGAGGAAAACTGTCCTTTTCACTCTTAAATGTACCATTACCTGAAATAACATATCCTACCTGTACTTTACATACTGAGCTTTTACTAGGCTGTATGCCAAATATACTGTAGTTTAAATGTACACAAGATAAAGATAGCAACACAAGATCAATTAACTTTAAGAAATAACATTAGTACCTGCTTTCTAATCGGATCTGATAACCAACTGTTTGGCCAATCTTTTCTCTTCTTTCTGCTGCCACTCTTTCAGCCACAGCAATAGCTGCCAAACGTCTTGGCTGAGTGCAAAATACACGACAGGGAATTCCATTTTCATAACAGTCATCAAGAAGGAACTGAGGGATCTGTAAAAAAATTGTTTTAACACACTTTTTAGTTTAATGAAGTCACAGCTTTTTTACCATGGTGAAACAATTTAATTGCGTCTCATTATTACACAGGTTGCAAAAGCATTATCATTGCAAACTTATTTGAAGGGGCAGAAAGGCAGGAAAAATAAATTTCTGATTTTAAGGTTAATCTGTTTCCAGAAAAAAAGCTGAAGCTTCTCTCCCCTGCTTCAGAGAAATCTATTAAAAAAATACCTGTAGGCAATCTTTCTTTTTAACACAACAATATTCTACTCTAGATACTAAGAACAGAACTAGCTTTAAAAGGAAAAGGGCTATATAAAATCATAGCAATATTTTATACTGAGGGAAAAACGGTATGTACCAGAAAAATGTGCAGAATCATTTACACTTTTACTAAGTATCTGCTGGCTTAGTATTTCAAATTCAAGAAAGTGAATTAGAACACAAGACTACAATAGGAAAACAAAAGCCTTAAAACTGGCATAAAGAAATCCCTTCTTACATAAATATTACAAAATTGGCATCAGTTTCATACAAATACTGTTAGTTTTTGATTTCATTAAAGAAACATACTTGAGTAGTTTTTCCTGATCCAGTCTCTCCTACAATTAAAACAACTTTATTTTCCTTTATTATTTTAATAATTTCATCCCGTTTTTCAAAAACTGGTAGTGACTGCCTGAAGGAATCAAACTCTGATTCCCCTCTTTTCACTGGAACCTGGGGAACACCACAGTTAAGTCGTCCACTTGTCTTGTTCACGTCTCTGTTATCTGTGAAGAGAAGTTAGCAATTTAGATCAATACAAAAGGTCATTAAAACATTGCTTTAAAATTGTATATAAAAATGATTGTTCCTGACTCTACATATATCCCTATAGATAGTGACAAACCCATCACACATTTAAAAGACATATTCATAGTAACTCACCCTGTTATTGTGCTTGAAATAATTATTGTTCAAAGGAGTTATTACTTTCATAGACAATTTGAACAAAGACAGACTATCCCAGTGCATTGCGAGGTCAAAAAGGTCATGAAGAGCAAAAAAAATAAATAGAAACCAAGAAAACAAGCCTAGCATACTCTCTTGGCCTTTGTTATCATGCTTACACATTCATACCTCCACAGCTTGCTTAGATATATTCACTGTATAGTTAAACCTTTAAACTATTTCAAACTGAGAAGTGTTTCTGCTGAGATTACTGTGATCCACATGCCTTCTTTCACATCCTCCCTGGCCTTTTATGACCTACTTTCAGTCAGTCTTGCACAACCTAATACTCTAGTCTGTAAGATCTGTCTTAAATCATACTGTATCTAGACCACTGGATGCACACAGAACAGTCTGATGTATCAGAACGCAATTAATAAGTAGCCAAAGAACCTGCACATCTTCAGAAAAGACTACTTCAAATTCAGTATTATAAAAGCTACTCTACAATTCCTTAATAATTCTTTTCCAGAGTAATGGAAAGCTTGCTGTGAATTCAGTTACACATATTTAATATGATTAACAGATTAATATATTAAATTACAAGCACTTTCTTACCAAGACAGACACAGGCTAACAAGTTAAAAGAGCCAAAAAAAAAAAAAAGAGTCTGGAGAAGAAAGATAAATTTTACACTATTCATTAGTTTATGCCTTACATTCCTATGGAATCGCTTTTCAGTACTTATAGTTTCCCTCTGTTCATTAAAGAATCCTATTAAACTACTGAAACAACTGAAAAAGAAAACTAATAAAAGAAGCACTTAAAACATGAACCCTCTGTTCATTAAACAATCCTTTAATAGGTTGTTAATAACAACCAAAACAACTGAAAAAAACCCTAACAAAGGAAGCACTTAGAGCATAAACCATCATAAATCAAAAATATCCTGTGAAACAAGGCATACCAGTACAAGTGTTTTCTCTGCACTACACCCAGCTTTACATACAGAAACACAACTCTTACACTCTTGACTGCTAAAGCAATAATCTTGTTAAAAGCACTGTTTAAAAAAACCCCACAACGTATCACAAGTTTGTCTTCCAGTCAGTGCTTTCATATTCTAGAAATCAAGGTCTAGATAATAGTCTGTTAGGGAACAAATCTATTTTAGAAGACGACAAAACAAAAAATAAACTTAATTTACCAAGAACATGAATTTCTGTACATTTCTGAACAGCCAGCCTCATTTTCTCATACAGCAGTCATGGTAACACTTCTCTCTTCAGTCTCACCTCACAGAACTCGTAGGAACTCACATTTCAGAAATGTACTTCCAAATAAATTTGACTTGAACTGACTCAAAGACTCAGAAGTAACTTCGTCAAGGGAGACATGACTGCCTAAGTTTCTCACGACACCACTTTTAAAAGACCCTACATGAGCAATTAAAAGCCAAGAAAACTAATGGGTCTGTGTGGGGAAGGGTGTCAGTTGGGATGGGGAGGAGACAGAGAAGAAAGGGGTTTGGTTTCTGCCTGGGTTGTGGGTTGTTTGGGGTTTTTTAAGCAGTGTTGCTTAACTCAATACCAGAAGACATACTGAATATACCAGGTTCAATAGCACATGCATTTCCTCGCTCTGTCTTTGGCAGAAGTTCTGTTCGTTCCTTATTTGTGACAGGAAAAGCCCAAATTAAACTCTGAATGGCACGTTTTGTACTGGGAGCCAAGCAAAAAGTCATTACTGCATGTGTTAGTTCTGATCCATTCTTCTTCCTTACAGTCAGGTATCGATTTGCTCCTTTTCTGGTAGGGGGGGAAAAAAAAAAAAAGTGTTTTAGAAATAAGTAACCTATTTAACTGTATGTAACAATCATAATTCTTTCAAGATGGCTGTCACATTATTTTCAAATAGATTGTCATAACTAGAAACTTCCAAATAATGTCCTGTGTTACATGAGGCACACCAAAATAACAGAAGCATCCACAATATGCACCATCAAAACCACCCTCTATTCATACGAGGGAGTGCAGCACAGAAACTGCAGTCTTTGGATGACTATGCCCAGCACAACCTTAGAATTATGCCTCCACAATATAACACTGTTTTGCTACCCTTCTGTTTTGCTACCCTTCTGTTAGAGGTCTATCACTGCATTTGCTTCCCAAAAGACATACAGCTCCATCAATCACTCTGTCAATCAATACTGAGAGGTATCACACAAAACTGATTTATGGACTAATTAAAGAGATTTAGAGGTTAAAAATCAACAAACAGACATAACAGACAAAGAAGCAGACTTCTATTGATACTCCAAGCCTTAATGAAATCCAGTAGAAAAAATCAGATTCCCAGGATGTTCATTATCAAATATTTACAATGTAGAATTAGAGCTAAAACAATTAACACTCCATCTGTTCTCAGACTGAACTACTGACACTGAAATGCAAAGAACTGCTGTAAATATGCTTGAAACTTAACTATCTTGTGCCTGGGCTACAACAACATACCAACACTTAGAAAATGACTTCTCAGAATAAGAACACAAGGTCACACTACAGGGCACCACCAGTGCCCTGCCCCAGGTAGGGGTGGCGTAGTGGTGAATGTGTACAGATTGCAGGTACCCAAGTGCCAGCAGTGAGGAGAGGCTGGGGCTGCCCCATACCAGACACAGCTGTCTCCAACAGACCCACTGCAGGGCATAGTTGAGTCCCACAGCCACAGTGGTGGAAACTGTAATAACGTATTTTAAGAAAGGGAAAAAATGCTGCAGAGCAGCTGTGACAAAGGAGTGAAAAAAAAATGCTAGAGACACAGCCCTGCAGACACTAAGATCAGTGAAGAAGGAGGGGGAGGAACTGCTCATGGTGCTGGAGGAGAGAATCCCATGAAGCCCACAGAAGAGACCTCAGTAGAGCAGGTTTATCCTGAAGGAACTTCAGCCTGTGGGAGAGACCCCATGCTATTTTCTCCCCATGTCCTGTTGAGGAAAGCGAGTGACAGACCAAGCATCAGGACACCTGGCAGTCAGCCAGGGTCAACCCACCCCAACACGGATGCTTTCTAAGTTGTTGGCTTGGGTTCAGTTCCTTGTCAATGCAAGATAACATTTCAGAATAGCAAAAATACTGAAGCTGGAACAGTACTTGAGTGTGCATGTGCAGGGAAAAGTTGGCAGAATTGGAAAAGCAAACTGCAATGCTTCACATGACTGCTCCCAGTCTTTGGTAGTGCGTATCTCAGCAACTTAAAACCACAGAACCATTGGGATTGGCAAGTACCTCTGGAGGTCATGTAGTCCAAACCTCTGCTCAAGCAGAGCCATAAAGAGCCAGTTGCACAGAACTATGTCCAGACAGCTTTTGAGTATCTCTAAGGAGAGAGAATCCACCACTCTGGGCAACGTGTGCCAGTGCTCAGTCACTTTCACAAGGAAAAAGTGTTTCCTGATGTTCAGAGGGAACCTCCTGCATTTCAGTGTGTGCCCATTGCCTCTAGTACTATTCCTTGCAACAGTGCAGGATATGCCAGAAACAGAGGTCATTTTAACACCAGACATGAAATCCCATACACTTGCAATAAGAAAATAATAATCAAGACTCCAACTTACCCTTTGCTTTTAGATATCAGTCCAAGGGACTGACAGAGCCGGTGAACAAACGCTCTTTCAGTACTAGTGAAAGAAGAAGGAAATTCCATTTCTAGAAAGATAATTAAAAAAGCAAACATAACAACATAACACACAGTATTCTTGACATGTTATGTCCACGTTATAAGTTTTTCAATCTCCAAATCTACCACATTCTCCCCTGAACCACGGGCCTAATGGCAGTGCTGTATCTTTGTACTTGTAAGCAATGTAGGGCTCGCAAGCAAGCCACCATATTCGAGCAAAAAGGAGTTGAGGAGAAGCTTCTACTGGCGAACCGATGAAGAGCCTCCGTGCCTAGATGTCTGTTACCCCCACTTCGGGCCACGTCGCCCCCTGCCGGCCCAGGCCAGGCGCTCACAGCCGCCCCGGCGCCCCGCGGACCAGGAACCGCCTCGCCGTTGGCCCGCCGCCA
>NW_020799142.1:4113338-4128646 GCF_003259725.1 Athene cunicularia | reverse complement strand
CCCCGCTCGGCCGCAGGGGGGCGGCGCCGCCGCCGTTGGTGGCCTCCTCAGTCGCCTGCGGCAGCGGGGTCTGCTCCTCAGGGGCCCCCCCGTTGGCTGCGGGTGGTTCATACTCAGCCTTGGGAGGCGCAGGTCCCTGCGGGGGGAGGCGCTGACTGCCCGGCCCTGGGAGCTGGAGGGTCCTTTTCCGTCGCGCACGCCTTGGGGGCAGTTAGCAACAGTAAATGGTGCGGGAGGTGTGATGTCTTCTCAGCGCTGTTCCTTTGGTGAATGTGAAAGCTGAGTAAGGAAACATGCCTTCCGCAACTGGGAGAGATGGCTAAAGTGCGCTCTGGTGGTGTCTTAAGTACAATCAACAGTGGGGTGGTGCATGCCCAAAACTGATGCCAGCTAAGTACAAAACTGTATTATAAACAGAAGGAAATTGGTTGTTTTTTCATTAGGCTGTTAACGTGTGTATCTTCAAATAGTGTACAACTGGCAGTGACTAAAAAGTAACACTGATACCTATCTGGTCATAAATTATATAAATTAGTTAAACGGCACTAAGTGTAGGTGGATCATCATAGTCCTCAGCCTCTTCACCGTAAAGTATTATTTGCCTTCAGTTCTGTAAAATGCAAGCAATTTCTCAAGATGGCGCTCCAAGGGGAAGTTATTTAGCATTATGGGGAGTTGTTGGTGTCTTGAGTATTCTTTGTATCAGTAAATAACCCTTCGGCTGAAATATCATTTCCTGCAGTCCTTTGACTCCATACTGAGGATATGAAAAAAAGCCCTCTTGGACATAACACAGGATTAACTATTTAAAGTCACTACTGTGGAAGCATTCAGTCAGAAGGAGAATACATAAGAAGAATATACTATTCCTCAAGTGTCAACTTAAGTGGAGAACTAAATAAACAGCAAATAAACACTGACTGTTGTAGCTGCCTGAAAAATCTCTCAAGAGACCTATACCAAAGGTGTATGCCAAAGCTGCATACAAAACAGTGTAATTTTCACTGGGAAATAGCACTGGAGTTGAAAGTTTGCTCTGTTGTAAGGTTGCTTTTAAAATTTTCTGGTTTTTAATCCAGGCACCTTCCTATACCTCTTCAACCAAATTACTTAATGCTAGTCCCTTATAGCTGTTTCTGTGACATTCAGTACTGTCATGTTAGAGCACAGAAGCTTTGTTATGAAAAATTAAATTCTTTAACTTAGCAAGATGAGGATTCCTCTTATTTTCCTTAGTATCAATAGTAATAAATGAAAGATCACAACTTGTTTGAAAAAGTCAGTCAGAAATCTTTAATTATTAATCCAGATCTGTTACTAATTCCTCTGTGTTAACAGTATCATCTTGCCTTCCTACAAAAAAAGCATGTGGTTCTCCAAAATGCTTCCTCAGGCCCTGTTCTGATCTCAGTTTTCAATCTTGTATATACAACAGTTTACAAAGAAAATAACTAGCTGTTAGGTGTCATCTGTATAGTTAAGAGCACGATGAAGCCTGTGTGCATCCTGCATAAATCTCCTAATACATAGCTTGCTTCTTTCACTGCTGTATTGACTCTCCAATGCTATTAAATGTGAAAAAATGGGGAAGTGTAGTCACTCAAAAGACATGACTCAAGGCACACAGTGAGGATATATGGAGAAAGAAAGAATAATTTTTATATACTTCTGATGGAAAATAAAGCTGCAGCCTTAATTCCCAGATAATGTAACTCTTGGTAGCGTTACACTGGAGGTTAATCTGTCTCCAGGAATTTAAGACAGGAACTCATAAAATATTAGTGAAATAAAGAGAAACCTGACTCGGTAAACTAATAGTGTTTTAATTTAACACATTGTAAACATAAGTGGAGTCCTGGCACACTGAGCATGATTTATCTTCTTGCTATAGTTTCTCACTGTTACTATACATGAAAAACCCTCAGTCGGTCAATAAATCATTCTTCCCAAACTGCTGACACAAATTAGAAGAGTCAGCATTTAGGTAACAAAACCTACTGAACACAGAGTAGTTCCATGCTACAGTGAAGCACGAGGAAGATATTCTTGACAAAGAGTTGTCACCCACATACTGCATGCTGCCATGAGTGCTGTGCCCTGCTAATCAATTGACTGCAATCTCTGCTGAGTGTACGAAAAAAAAAAAAGAGTGAAGACAGAATTGTGCCTTAAGCCCACACCTTCGGGCAGCTGTGCAAATTGGTATCCTGTGTTGGTGAATTTACTTCCAAAACCACTAAGGATGATTCTGGGCCACCTTTGACATTGCCCTCCAGCTTCAACCAGCCTGCATGCAGGCAAATCCCTGGATCACTTGGGATCTGGAGCACACACAGGATTCGTAGGGATTAGTAGAACCAATTCTTTTATTCATTGACACTCTTTTACAAGTTACACTATTTTTTCTTTGCACTCATTCACTGCCAAAATATGTCCTCATGGAGAGTTTCAGGACAAGGGTGATAGGATGCCTCAGAGTCAGGGCAATATCACCTGGTAACATCCAAGTTTATTGGTCATAAGGTAAAGAAAAAAGTGACAATCTATAGTTTAAATCTGCAGCCCTTGTCTCAGAAAAATATTGCCATGGCTACTTATGATTTTTGAGGCTGTCTAAAGGCACTGAACCTGTATCTGCATGCACAAACCACTGCTGTGCTGAGCCAGGACCTGGGAACTACAAGAACTGAAGGAACAATTCTTGCACGCATCCAGCGCACCTCCTATTTCTGAATCATTTGGATTACTTAGTTTCTTTTCATTTAGGTTCTGAGAGAGGAGTTTTTTGTTTTCTTTTTCTGAATAAAATATTCAAAACAACAATATGAATTTAGGAGTTAAAGTCACACTTTTCTGTTTAGTGGAGAGAACTGCTGAGAGCGGGAGTTAAGTGTCAACCTTGGCTGGTACATCTACACCATACTGGAAGCACAACACAAAGGCATTCATCTCATCACAGAAAGGAGGGGGGGTGTGCGAGAGACTAAACGTGTAAATGCCTCAAATACTGTGGCTGCACAGCTCGGTGTGCCACGGCGGGGGGATTTCGATGCGGACAGCAGGCGGGCAGCTGACGCCTGGTGCGGGAGGCAGGGGATGCCGCAGGGCGCAACGGGCAACACAACTTGCAGTTTATGTGAGGAAGGGGCGTCACAATCACCCTCCAGTGACGCCTGCAGAGAAGATCGAGAGTTAGGTAAGCTGAATAGGTCTTCGGGAGCCTCAAGAGGCGTGACTGTAATTAGCATAGGAAGGGAGACTAGAGGCGGGAACTAGCACCCGAGCACTGCCTTCTGCCGCCTCGCATGTATATGACGGAAGAGAATCTGCGCTCTCCACCTCGCATGCAAATAAACCAATATATTTAAGGAACAGCGAGTGGTATCTTGGTGTGCATCCACCACCACTGTTGACAAGACCGGGAACTGGACCAGGGACATCACTGGAACACAGGGTGGTGACCCAGATCTCTCCTCTACCTCTATTTTTCTATCTTTCTCCCCTTCTGTATGTTATGGGCCATTCAGCCCCTTTTTTAAAATATCAGGGTTTACTATCCACTATTGATAACTGTTTGCAGAGCTTTAACAGGGTTTAATTAGCTTTAAAAATTTTAGTTGGCTTCAGTTAAAATATAGCTTCTGCTGTTAATAAATTTTTCAATCAATCATTTGGTGTTATGTCACCTTAATTTAGCCCAAGGGTATCTTGAACATCAAATATTGGAGTGGGTTGTCCAGAACAGCCCTCTCCAGCAATAACTGGCATACCTATTAAGAAAGAAATCCAGCTGCGCCTGGCCCCTCTAATCTCTGAGGACCAGCTAGAGCGCAAGTGGACTATCTCTTACCAAATTAATTATTCACTTTGAATGCAACAAGGTGCACTAGCATGGTCCCGTGCTTGAGCCAGCTGAAGCCAGGGCAAGATTCAGAGCTATAGTGACAGCTTCCATTTCTAGAACTAACACTCAGTTTCTTTCAGTGACATATTTACATTTTTAAGGTATACACTGTAAAAAACAAGATCCCAAGAAAGATATGGAGAAGTTTCCTTACATATCATAAAAACAAATAATAGGCATCCTGGTTATGTAACTTGTTTTAAAAATCCTGTCCAAGTCACTGAAGTCTGAATCAGGCTTTTCTCTTCAGTAAATTTTTTGTTGGTTGGGAAAAAAGTTATAAAACTTCAATATCTAACACAATTGTCTGTCTTCTATAATACTTATCAAACAGATTTCACAATATGAAATCTAATACCAGGTGTGCACTCTTTCTTGGATCTTAATGAGTTTTCTTTGCTCATTGTGTGCTCCATCAGTCCATTTTTGTATTCTTTCCTTTTTATATATTTTCCATTGTCAAATATGGTATCTTTTGATACAAAATAGAACTCATGTAACTGTTTCCGCATTGATGAGTTAACTGATGGTCTTTCCTTCAAGATTAGTGCTTAGAAACCAATTTGTAAATCCAGCAAGATATCATCATCTTTAGTTATAAAAAATATATCTCTAGTGATAATAATGTATTTATCTTTGGTTTGGCTATCCATATTATGATGACCGTTTTAAGTATGTCTAACTGTTGCATAATATAATTGTCTCTACTATATTTAGAATTTAGCTTTAAAGGATGTAAATGATATCAGCAACACAAGGCTTAGTTAAAGCATGTTTCACTTTAGCTGATTCAAAGTATATATTGTCTGTATAGACACCCCACTGACTTTATTGGGGATTTTTACTTTACCTTGAATACCCCATAAAACCTGTAACCCAAAATCACTTTCAATTCTGCACAAATCCCACATGTTCAATAATTTAATGTAGAAAACTACCATAGCAGCAGAAAAAGGTGAGCAATATTATACATCAATATCTTTTTGTTCTTTGTAATTTTCCCCTTTAATGTCTGTGGAACTTGGAAACTCCATAAACATTGATGATGAACGTTACATAGTTCTCTAATTTATTCTATCACTGTAGAACTACCTCTACTCAGGTCCCCACTTTAAGCAGTCCAGAGCTTGGGCTGTTGAACCTTCAAGGGAAAACAGCAATCTCCTGTGGAGCTCAAAGCATTAAGAGAGTTCAGCAATATATCCAGAATGAGAGCTGGGAAGGGCATGGTTCCCAACAGTCAAATATGCCCCGGATATCAAATATCTTCCAATAAGTGTCTCCACTACTCCTCCCTCCTAAAATGAGAAACTGTAGTTTCAAGAGCGAGCAAATGACAGAGGGCAGGAGGAAGAGTAGAATGATCCTGCACTAACAGATTTTACTATGGCTCGAACATATAAAAGCAGTGTGAAAACTCAGGGATTCCATGTCTCATCAGGTTGAGGGATAGACTGAAGTCAGAAATATTTTATACATGGTGTTCATGTGTTTGGTCTCTGCTGAAGCTGGAATGTTCCCTGTTCCCTAGAGATATATTTACACTGGATTGACATTTCCTGACAAAATACTGTTCAACTGAAATATTTTTGACCAAAATTATACCTGAGTTGCAGAAATTTTCTGGAGCACAGAACATGTTTAACTACTGTAGCCATTGGTAGTATGCAGAAATAAGATATCAATGTTACCTCATAGTCACAGTCTACAAAAGGCCATTTATCTTTACAAGTGCCCCCGTTTTTTTCAATTAAAGTAGTATTTTGTTAACAGAGATATAGATCCAAAGAGGAAACTTTGATAAAAAACAGTGGAAATACTTAATATCTTTGTTTACATGTATATAGAAGAAATGCAGGAAATAAATGTTCTGTCATGTATGCAGATCCAAGTTGTGGATCCATATGCAAGATCCAGGACTAACAAATTGTACTGAGTAGGAGAGTGGTTAAGGACATTTTTGGAAAAAGGGGCAAACCTGTTCTCATTTGTGTCCATTATCATCAAGCAAAAGTACACTCTTTAAAACAGAAAGTTTACAAGGTGGTTGAGCACTATAAAGGTGAATAGTGAATAGGAGGCTTCTCAAAAAAGGGCATTAATATTCTATCTAAATGAAACTGTTTTCAGTCTTGGATAAAATATCTCAGTGTTGCATATCACATTCTGGAACAGGGGAAAATAAATAACGAAAAATTGTCTCACCAAAAAAAGTTGGGTTTTTTTTTAATATACTGTTTTAAGAATTTTAAACCAGTTCTCTTTGAAAGGAACTCCATAGTAAAGCCTACACAAGAATTACATTTGTAGCTGGAGCTTGAAATCCTAGGTCTGTGATGAAATGTGGATCTAAATGAAGAAATGTAAGAAAGATAATACATTGACTCCAGACAACAGGATTTTGATAAGAATTTAACTAGCAATTTCCTAGCTAAACCATGGCTCTGTTGCAAATGCACTTTGCTGTATATGAAGATGTTTTAAATTATGTATGTAATTTATGTTATGTATGTAATTTATGTAAATTCATATCATATGCCCGTTATGTTAAATTTTGTTATGGTGAAGACTGATAAACAAAGATGGTCTTTATCTGAAGCCTACCAAAATAAGGTATCATATCTCCTTTGATACCACCAGGCAATGCTTTCAGTCCTTGTGTATGTCAGAATCTTCAGTCTGAAAACTCAAGCAAGCAGTTGCAGCAGTTTAAATAGCTAATCCGCTGACCTATATTACACTAACATCAGAAGTATGCATTTTGTAAGTTATGTGATAGAAAATAAAATATTTTTATTAATTTCACTTCCCTGATTCAAAAGTAGGAAGTAATTTTTACTTAGCTATTATATAGGTTGAGCACAGATTATATAGGCTAGACACAGATCTATCTAAGGTGTATAGATGTGGGCATATCATCCACATCTTATTAGCATGGTATACGTGTGCAAATTCATATGATATGAAGTGCCTGGTGGATGAGCCAGGCCCACCTATGGGCCCATGTCCCAGCCTGGCCTTTGCTGTCCCCACGGACGTGCTTGATGCCCAGGGCTGGTCCCCTGCCCTGGTCCTTGGCTGGGGCAGGGGCACAGGCCCTGGCTGCCAGGCCCTGCCACCTGTGTCTCCCTGGGCAGCCTCCATGACCCCCGACTCTCCAGTCCCCAGACAGCAGCCACCCCTGCTGAGCTCTGGCAGAATAAACCACTCTCCATAGAATTGCCAGCTGTACCTCAGCTGGTATGCAAAGATGTGTTGGGCTCCAAAGGCATTAAGGATAAAATCGGGGAAAAACAGCTTGAGGTGTAGGACAGGTCAGTCAGCCAAGCAGTTTTCAAATCATGCTTATCTGTCACGATTGATGGCAGTGCATTCTTACTTCTTTTTGACAAAATAATCATGTGCCTACAAAATAGGTATTCAAAAATTCCACAGAGAGTGATGTCTCCACAAAACTAAAAAAAAAAAAAAAAAAATGCTTGAGACGTTAAATGTGATGCCTGCTAGCTGATGCCTGCGAGCAGTTGGTGCCTGCAAGTTGAGGCCTGTAACACTTAGTGATCCATTTTACCTTAAATATTAAGAAATTCTTTCACAGAAGAATGTTTAACTTTGTATTTAACAAGGCATGAGTGATTAAAATGTACAGAGAAAATATCCTAACCTTGATAATAGATACATCCTGGCAGAAATGCTCAAACAATGTGGGTAAGAAAGACCAGACAACAGAGTTGGTTAACATCAAAGGAGAAGAAATTGTCCTCAAAAGACTTGTGACCATAAAAGGGAAAAAGGAGTAGGGGGGCTAGCTCCCCAAACGTCCACCGATGACCACCTGAGAACCCCACACATGAGTAGCATAATTTTGCAATGCCAGCATTATGTAAATGTAATAGGAAGAAAGGTGGACACTTCTTGGAAAGTGTATGAATATTCAGGTCTTTAAGGTATATAAAGGATAAACTTTGCAGTGTATGCACGTTAGGTGGAATGATCCCCCGTGCATCCAGTGCTGCAGTAAAGAATGCCTGCCTTCTAAAATTTCAAACTAAGTCTTAGAGGGTTGTTTTGAGACCAAATTTATAGTAAAAAATGGTTGCACTTTATTAATTGTTTTAAAACCAATCTGTGTTCTGTAATATTTGTAATGTCTTCCTAATGCCTGACATTTACTGCTCTCTTGGAATACAAAGTTTTTTCTTCATTTCATGGGAGTAATGATGCATCAAAAGCAAAAATTTCAGGGATTTGGGTGATTGTGAGAGATCAGGTCAGAGTGGGCCAGCTGTTTCTGCTATATTCTTACTGTTCTTACTGTTCTGTTGTCTGAATAACTAGGTAATTGGTAACTCTTAATATGTCTCATGTTTATAAATACGGCCTGAGATACTGGCATGTATTAAAAAAAAAAAAAAAAAGGGAATTATGAAGTTACTTGTTCCTCTTGCCCCATTTCTATTTATTGGCTGAGGCAAGGGCAGAGTATTGCTGTCCCATCACTGAAGGGAGTCCTGGCCTAACTACCAAGTATAGCTAAAAAAAGTGGGCAGCAAATTGGCTTAAATCAGCTAAATAGCCTGGCAGATTGCAGTCTTTGTAGCGGTTTGTGACCAGTAGCACCTGCCCCTGAGCCCTGGTAATATGGTTAGCATAACTAGCACCATTTTAAAAGTCAAGCAGCCATTCTCTGTGACTGAGCTGGTCACACATTCATTCCCTTTCCCTCGTTATCAGGCCCTGAAAGTCCTGTGAACCAAGTAGACAAACCAAACAGATATCTTCTTCCTTCACCCCTCTCCCTGGCCTCAAGATTCCTGGGTGCCAGGGCAATTATTCTGTTTCCTGCTGGCCTTGAAGGTCCAAGGCACCTGGCCAACCCTGCAGTGGCGATGACCCCATCACCAAACAGGGAAGTGTAACCACACCCCGAACGCTGTTCATAAAATCATGCAGTTACAAGTCCTGAGTGGGGAACTTGGACCAGAGCTGCTGCTGGACAGTGACACCCAAGAGGTGGCCAAGGACACCTCCACCATTCTCTACTTCCTCCACAGACTGACTTGTATTCTTTTTGAGTCTAGATTCTGATTGTTACACTGATTCAGTAAACCATGTATTAAGATCTGACCTGATCTGCAGAGGGTCCAGGTGATAAGAAATTATAAATTGAGTTGTATTATAAATCCTGGTTTATGCTACTTACAGATTGTACTATATTGATTCTGCTAGTAAAAAATTTATGCTATTCTAATAATAAATTCTGTGCTATACTAATCATAATATTCTGTAAGAAAATAAACCTTTCATTTGTAACTATGATTTAATATCATCATCATTCTACCAAGGATCCCTAAAAGTACCCATCTGTCCCCTCGGTGACAGTGTGTCAGCCAGTTTACAGGGAAATGCCTGTTACCTGAGAACCTCATGGAGAAACAAGGAATGTGTATGGCACAACTGGAAAAGGGTTGGAAAAGGTTTGAATGCAGTATTTAGGAAATGGGAAGGGATGGTATTCTGGGGAACTGAACTCCTGATGCTAAGGAAGTTCTGTGTTGCACACCCTGGCTACCTTGCTTAAAGAGATACTACTAAATTAAAACCTACCGCTTGAAATCTTAACTTAATGATTGTGTTCTTTGTTGGTTATGAAGGAGGCAATGGCTATTTGGTATATTTTTACATTTGGATTTGGAAATCAGGGCATTATGAAAGACATTGTAGAAAATAAAACACTGACAGTTAAGATCCCCAGTTTCAAAAAGAAAACCTACAAACTCTCTTCTTTTGAGGAATACCAAGCCTTTTTTTCTGAGAGGGGATAGGCAGCAATATGGAGGTGTCACTCCTTGCCCTACTTCCTTGTTTTCCACTACATTCTGGACACCACAAACCCTTCCCACTGGGGATAGTGAGAATGCACATCAGGAATGATTGTACCTTACACAGCACAGTTTTAAACTTTTTTTTTGCCATCTGGGACTCACATATTTGGCTGCAGGAGTTAACTGCCACATAATTCATAGCAGGCACCAGAATGTGGAGAACTACAGCTTAAGAGTGCTGCTTTCCACCTGATGTGATACATCTTTTTAAAACTTAGATGTAGATTATGATACAAGCCAGCAAGCTCAGCTGCTTTTACTGTGTTGCATGCCATACCACAGCTAGGATATCAGCTGCTCCTATCAGCTCGGAGGAACAAGTGATTTTTCATTAGGAAAAACCAGAAAATACTCCACTAGATTTTCTAGGCACTTACCTTGAAGATGCAAAAATTAACTGTAACTGATCCCTCATAAGAGGAAAAGCTAACAGGATAAACTCAACGTATAAGCAACCAACTCAGAAATGTCATTAGAAAGGAGCAGAGAGAATGTAAGGAATGGATGAATTCCTGATCCGCAAAGAAAGCTACTGCATGAAGTATGCGGATAAGAACAAAAGATAAAATGCCAACTGGGAAATTTAGCTAGATTAGAGATTATGTGGGGGATTAGTTTAAAAAAAGGAAAAGGTAACAACTGGCTGTGAGGCTTGGCAGATAGTATCAGGACAGAGGGAGGTTGTTCTCAGAGATACTCAGTGCTGAGTTTTGAGTATCACCTTCCTACATTGGTATTCATAGAATCATTCAGGTTGGAAAAGACCCTTGGGATCATCAAGTCCAACAATCAGCCCTACTCTACAAAGTTCTCCCCTACACCACATCCCCCAACAACTCATCCAAATGACCCTTAAACACATCCAGGGATGGTGACTCCACCACCTCCCTGGGCAGCCTGTTCCACTCTCTGACCACTCTTGCTGTGAAAATTTTTTTTCCTAATGTCCAGTCTGAACCTCCCCTGTTGCAGTTTAAAGCCATTCCCCCTTGTTCTGTCACTAATTACCAGTGAGAAGAGACCAGCACCAACCTCTCCACACTGTCCTTTCAGGGAGTTGTAGAGAGTGATGAGGTCTCCTCAGACTAAACAGTCCCAGCTCCTTCAATCGCTCCTCATAGGATTTATTCTCCAGGCCCTTCACCAGCTTTGTTGCCCTCCTCTGCACTCGCTCCAGCACCTTGATCTCTCTCTCGTATTGAGGTGCCCAAATCTGGACAGAATACTCCAGGTGTGGCCTCACCAGTGCAGAGTACAGGGGGACTATCATCTCCCTACTTCTGCTGGTCACAGTATTTCTGACACAAGCCAGAATGCTGTTGGCTTTCTTGGCCACCTGGGCACACTGCTGGCTCATGTTCAGCTGCTTGTCAGTTCGAACCCCCAGATCCTTCTCTTCCAGACAGCTCTCCAGCCACACCTGCCCAAGCCTGTAGCCATGCAGGGGGTTGTTGTGGCCCAAGTGCAGGACCTGGTACTTGGCCTTGTTGAAGCTCATCCTGTTGACATTGGCCCACGGATCCAATCTATCCAAGTCTCTCTGTAGAGCCTCCCTGTCCTCATGCAGATCGACACTCCCACTTACCTTGGTGTCATCTGCGAACTTACTGATGATACACTCTAAGTCCTTATCAAGATCATCAATAAAGATGTTGAACAGAAATGGGCCCAGCACCAAGCCCTGAGGAACACCACTTGTGACGAGTCCCCAGCTGGATTTAGCTCCATTGACCACCACTCTCTGGGACCATCCATCTAGTCAGTGCTTGACCCAGCAGACCTTTCAATCATGGGGAACTGCATTGAATGCTTTTCAAAAATCCAGGTAGATAATATCCACAGCTTTTCCCTTACCCAATAGACAGGTCATTTTGTCATAGAAGGAGATCAGGTTTGTCAGGCAGGAGCTGACCCATGCTGACTAGGCCTGATCACCTGGTTGTCCATTATATGACTTCTAATGGCACTCAAGATGACCTGCTCCATGACCTTCCCTGGTACCCAGATCAGACTGACAGGTCTATAGTTTCCTGGATCCTCCTTTCTGCCTCTCCTGTAATGTGTGTCACATTTGCCACACTGCAATCCAGTGGGACCTCCCCAGTTCGCCGTGACTTCAGGTAAATCATGGAAAGTGGCTTGGCGAGCACATCTGCCCACTCCCTCAGCACCCTTGAGTGTAACCCATCTGATCCCACAGACTTGTGTGCATCCAGGTGGTGTAGCAGGTCTCTGACCACCTCCTCTTCAGCTGTGCTGACCTCATTCTGCTCCCCCTCCCCATCTCCCAGCTCATGAGGCTGGGTGTGCAGGGAACAGCCAGTTCCACTACTAAAGACTGAGGCAAAGTAGGTGTTGAGCACCTCAGCCTTTTCCTCATCCTTAGTTACGACGTTTCCCTCTGCATCCAGTAAAGGAGGGAGATTTTCCCTAATCCTCCTTTCCTTGTTAAAGAATTTATAGAAATGGTTTTTGTTATCCTTAACAGCTATCCTAACTAGCTGTGCTTTGCTCTCCTGATGTTCTCCCTGCATAACTTCACTATATAGTCTTCTTGAGAGACCTGCCCCCTCTTCCAAAGGCAATAGATTCTCCTTTTGTCCTTGAGATCCAGTCAAAGGTCCGTATTTAGCCAGGCCGGGCTCCTTCACTGCCTGCTTGTTTTCCAACACCCGGGAACAGCCTGCTCCTGTGCCTTTCAGACTTCTCTCTTGAAGTATGTCCAGCCTTCCTGGACTCCCATTTCCTTCAGGGCAGCTTCCCAAGGGATTCTGTCAATCAGTCTTTTGAACAGGTCAAAGTTTGCCCTCTGGAAGTCTAAGGTGTCAGTTTTACTAATCCCCCTCTTTGTTTCTCGAAGGATCCAAAACTCAGTCACCTCACGATCACTGTTCCCTAGACTGCCTCCAACCTTTACCTCCCTCCCCACCCCTCACCCCACCTTCCGAAGCTCTTCCGTGTTCACCAGAAGCAGGTCCAGGAGGGCACCTTCCCTGGTCGGCTCACCCACCAGCTGTGTGAGGCAGTTATCCTCCACACATTCCAGGAACCTCATGGACTGTTCTCTCTCTGCTGTGTTGTGATCATAGCAGATACACAGGAGGTTAAAGTCCCCTACAAGGACAATGGTAAGTGACCACGAGATTTCTCCCAACCGTTTGTTGGTGGCCACTGTATTGTGGCTTTGTCAGGAAATGCTGTTTCAGGACTCTGTATGGTTAAGAATTCTAATTCTTAATAAGAAGAAGCATGTGTTGCATTTGCAGAATGTGTTGAAGAATTTTTGTGTGTTGTGTTTGTAATAAACTAAGGTAACTAATTTGCTAAGTTAAGCAAGGCGGGTGCTGTAATAAACTATTGTAACTAATTTGCTAGGCTGGGCAAGGTGGGTAGGTACACTTGAATGATCTGTAAAAGTTAAACAATTAAATGTAAAGTGGGCCATTCGGATTGGAACAATGGAACCGTGTCTCAGAAACCCCACCTAGAGCTGACATGTAACTGCTGTTTGAAGAAAAGCCCGCCAAAAGGATGAGACCATGAGGCTTTTAAAAGATCCAACAGGAGAAAAGCGCGCCAGGAGACCAAGGCTTTGAGACTTTCAAAAGACCCCATAGGAGGAGGACATGCACCCCAGCAACTCAAATGACCCAATGGAAAAGATCAGGACAACTATCTGATGGGAGGAGATTGGTTAAAGACGATGGCACAAGAGTATAAAAAACGCTGCTTTTTGGAACTCGGGGTGCGTGTGGCAGAGCTGCGACTCTCCATGCACCCAGCGCTGCTTTGCCTATTGCTTCCCACCCTAAATGGATTGAACCCAAATAAAAAAATATATTTTTATAAAAATTGGCTTTGTCTGATTATAACATGTTGAACAGCTAGTCTATGGGATCTGACTGAAAAAATGGCCTTAGTGACTGCCCAGGTCATCCAATCCTCACTGTAAAACAACTGGCTGCAGTAAACAACTGGTTTCACACATGAGCAATGTCCTACATAGGACTGAGAAAAAGCATGTGCTAAGGCTAAGAATGAGACTATTGTAGGTCAAAAGATAGAACATGATGTAAATCTTCAAAGATTACACACTACAGTCTGAAAGAAGGATACTTGCAGTATTCTCTGCATTCATTTTCTTGAAAGAGTATGGAAGTGTGTTGGCTCCATACCCCAGTGCTCTAATCATCCAGCAAGAACCCGTGTGAGGAACCTAATTTGGAAAACAGCAGAGACTGAGAGAATATGAGAGTAAGTGTATGCATGCTTGCACTTGCAAGTAGTTTTGGTTAATAAAACACCATAGAGACTCTTTGCCTTGTAATCACTGACTTAAACAAGAAACAATAAATATTAAAACAACTATTGCCATCAGTTATTATACTTGAAAGGGACTGTGCCACAAGAGAAGTGTGATAACTTTGCTGGCTTTACATGTTAATGAGCCACTGTCATCAAGAAGGAAGATCAAGTTATTACGTGGGAAGAACTGGATGTCTTCAAAGACTGAAGTATCAACTGGAGAAGGGTAGTATCTGACAGTATGAGAGAAATGCATGTCCTTAATAACAAGATTTTTTTCCATGTACAGAAATAGGTTAGGAAATATTTAACAGATCTAATTTATCACAGGATGATGGAGCAATAAACATAATGCTACTTGGAAGCAGGAAAATGCTGTTCTAGACTGTTTCAAAATATGCATTTCCAGTAGGGATAAAAAATACTGGCATTGGTGCTGTGGGTGTATCAGGTTTTTTTCACATGAATGAGGACCGATTAAAACTTAACCAGGTGTTTAAAAGGCTGCCAAGGATACTAAAGGAATTTAAGAATCCATTCTATACACGAAGTGATTTTTTTTTTCATCTGGCAACATCAAGCCTGCAAAGAAAATTACTTTTCTCTAAATTCAAAGTAGAGAGAAGGATGAGAGGTGTAAGTGATGAATGAATTCAGAGCACTACCTGACAATGAATTGTTGGAACAGAAAAAGAAATGATGTACTTTTCAGGTAAAAATTTGCTCAGCAGGAAGAAACTGGATGTGTCAAGAGGGGCTGGTGCTCTGTGCCCCAGAATGCTGCCACCTGTTCAATGCCCCATCAAACAGCCTGAAGTGCAAACACAGGAGTACTGAAAACGTTGGATTTTGTTGTAGCTTGTCTAGGCTTGGCTTCCACAGGGCAGCCAAAGTCAAACGAGTTTGCAGCACTCCCGAAGCAGGCAGATGGGCCTGCCCAGTGGAAGAAAAACAAGGAACCCCCAGACGGCCAGAGTGAGTGAGGTTTGCCCAGCACTTGTTGGCTGGGCTCCGGTGAGGTGCAAAACTGTAACTATGAGGGCGGCCAGCCCTCATTTCGCTAGGCCACGCGCTCACGGTGCCACCGCGGTTTTTGGCACAGGGAGAGAGACGGGTGGAAGGATGGGCCTAGGGGGAGGCAGGGTGGCAGAGTGAGCGGGAAGGGCGCGGGGAGCCTCGGCCGCCCTCTCCCCGCCCCAGGCCCCGGCCCAGGC